>NC_091939.1:7623723-7673723 GCF_041260155.1 Ptychodera flava
CATATACCGTGTCGCAAAAGCACTAACGTCGTCTTGAACGTCTTTTGGTGTCTGAAACGCACCCAAATGACTTTTGGCAGAAAATGCTCAACAAAGTAGTGAAGGCAAACGTTTGGAAGTTTCTTCTCTGCCTGTATGGCACTTTGTGTGCGCAGTTGATCAACGGATACCATTTGATGGAACGTCACGAAAAGGTTTCCTATCTGCAACCCGGTGACCTGATGTTAGGCGGTATCTTCACACTGCATTGGACCGATTCAGAAACGCACAACTGTTCCCTGACGAGACCTTTGCGGGAGATATTTCGAGTGGAGGCAATGGCATATGCGATCGAAGTCATAAACAAGAACGATGACATTTTGCCCGGGATAACACTCGGGTTTCAGATACTCGACGACTGCGGAACGGAACAGTCGTCGCTCGCAGCGGTGCTGCACTTCGTGCCCGGTGACGTTCACCGCATTGAGGAAAGTGACTGTGAGTGCCCCGAGCTGCAACAGCGAGAGAACATCGTAGGGATAATAGGCCCACCGCTCAGTGCTAACGCGATTCCAACCAGCAAACTCTTAAACCTCTTCCATCTCCCACAGATCAGTCACGCGGCGACCAGTGATGCGCTCAGCGATAAAGCGACACACCCTTATTTTCTGAGAACGGTACCACCAGAGGGCCAACGTGCCAAAGCCATCGTGGAGTTGCTCTTGCATTTCAACTGGACCTACGTTTTCACCATCAATTCAGCCGAACACTACGGCAGGAATGCCATCGACAAATTCATTGACGCTTCCAAGGATGACATCTGCATCGCCGGGCGCTTCGAGTTGTCTTCCGACGACTCTGCTAACTTTGTCGATCGACTGGTTGAGATAATGATGGAGAACACGCTGGCGACCGTCGTCGTCTTATTCTCGCTGACCAGGGAGCTCGATATGCTATTTGCGGGGATAGAACGTGCCAACGCCGACAAACTGTTCACTTTTATCACGACTGAGCGAGAGGCCCTCGATGTCGGACAAGGGGGTCACGGAGGCATGATTGCCGGCGGGCTTTTCGTCGGCTCGGTCAAAACAGAGGTTGGCGGACTCAAGGAACACTTTACTTACCTGACGCCGGAGAACCACATGGACAATCCTTGGTTTCAGGAGTACTATGACCAATACTTAAACTGTACTATCATTGACGTAAGTTGTAATGCCAGTTTCCACGTGCAGGAGAGCAAGACGTACGCATCACCTGTTGCGGACGCAGTCTACGCATTCGCGTCTGCACTGGACGGAATGAGAAGGGATCTGTGCCCGGGAACCAATGACAGGTGCGAGAGCTTGATCGAAGGTGCGAGGAACGGGGACAGACTTCTCACCTATCTTTTCCGGGATCAGTTTGAAGGGTGCAGCGGTATGATGAATTTCGACAGTCATGGCGACATCATGGCGAAATATCCTCTCTTTGTCCTGCAGTTTGTGAATGATAGATACGAGCTGTTGAATGTCGGTAGGGTCGACACCAACAACAAGAAGGTGCTGATAGATACGCCGATCCACTGGAATTCTGGCGACACCCCGCCGATTTCATCGTGCGGTCAGTCTTGCTCTCCGAGACAAGTCCCTAACTATCGACAGGACGGTTGCTGCTGGGAGTGCTGGACTTGTTTCATCAATGAAATCGTGAACGCGAACGGCACTGGTTGTGAGCGCTGTGAAATAGGGTTCTGGCCTAGCGATAGCACCAACACCTGTGAGCGCATCCCTGCCACTTACATACAGTGGGCCGACGGCATAGCCATAGGTTTGCTGTGCTTTGCCGCCTCTGGCGTGGTCGTCGTGTTCGCCGTGGTCACATTCTACATAAATCATCGAAGACACCCTGTCATCAAGGCAGCAAGTCGAGAACTCTCCACCATTCTATTGTTTGGTATAGTAATATCATTCTCGATGGTTGTCACGTTTATCGCAGAGCCAACGCCTGTTACCTGCTTCATAAATCGCCTCGGCTTCACGCTTTGCTTCGCCATCATCTACGCGCCAATACTGGCCAGAGCCAACAGAATTTACAGAATATTTTCGGCGGCCAAGAAAAGTGCTAAACCACCAAGATTGATCTCACCATGTTCCCAAATCACTATTTCGTTACTTCTTATCAGCATAGAGGTAAGTTTTGTCAGATCTAGGTGTTATTAGGCTGCGTTCACAAAAAATGGTTAGGGAGGCTGGAGGAATTCAGGGGGGGATTCGAAATTTTTTGGGGTAGTAGGGGGGGACTTGAACATTTTGCTCTGCCTGTAGGGGGGACTTGAAAATTTTTTGGTTCCCTTTTATGTTTTACATTTTCCAATTCCAAGTTTTTGTAGGTGATTCAATGAAAATGAATACCATTTTTATGTCATCCAATTGTTGTAATGTTAGTAATCATTTAACAAAATCGAGAACCATTTTGTCACATTTCATTACTTTTATCTAAAAAAATCTAAATATGTGTGATTTATCACAAAAAACAAACAAGCCTTGTAAAAGGGCAGAAGCTGCAACTGTTGATGATTTTGTAATATTTCTATGTAATATATCAACTTCAATTTCTTACTGTCTTCCTACAGCACAATCAAACACACCATATTAATTTGTCAACAAAGCATGTATATATAAATGTGTATTTGGTGATAATCTAATCAGTGACAGTCAGTTGTCAGTGATACAAATGCATGGTACACATACACAGGCTGTGATAGCAAGCTGAATACTGGACAGTTCAACATGCTGTAGGGAGAAGAACAAGAACACAGCTGTATAAACAACAAAAATATTGTCAAAATTATCAAAGTTAATACAGCTACTGCCTACGGGCAGTGTCACTATCAGATACTGCCCTGCTACTGCAGTGTCACTGTCACTGCATACCTGAGCAGTGATAGAGATACCTCTGACTCTGATGTACATAGTAGTTGAAGAAGAGCTTTGTGTCAAATGACGCTCATGACAGTGAAACATACTTGTACACAAGATTAGGCCAGAGAGCAACACATGGAAGACCAGGAGGCTTTCTGGCATTTGAGAACAATAGTAAAGAAAAAAGGTGGGGGTCACCATGTTCAATTTTCTAAATTTTCATAGTCACGTCATAAAATAATACAAAAGTAAAACTTTGAACAGTAAAGACTAAATGAAAAAATATCTGACTAAATGGAATTACTTATTTTTTAACCTAATTTGCCATCATTACACCCAAAATTTCAGAGATTAAAACATTTATTTGATGGAATATTTTAATCTTCCAATATTGTCAGTTTTGAGTAGCATCTAATTTATATATGTCTTGTACTTTTGAAACAAATTTTTGGTGGGTCACTGTGCTCAGTTTTTTACAATATGGCAATTAGCCAGAATTCACAATTTGAATACTTTTGTGTGCTCTTTGGCAGGAGCAATTGGCCTGGCCAGATTTGGATTAACTCAAGTTGGCTTAGACTGATAAATCCAAAAAGTTCACTGATGCGTTTAAAAATTAATTAATTTAAGAACTTGCCTTAGAAATATGACTTTACAAAGTACTAATAACAGGTAATGTTGAACATCTGCGAGCGGAACGGCGCAATACGTGTTTATTTTGTTTGCGCGTACATCCTTTACAAATATCCGTGCTTGTGATAATTGGGGGGGGGGGGACTTAAAAAATTTTGATCATATAGAGGGGGGCATTTAAAAAGTTTTTAGGGTATTGAGGGGGATTTGAAAAAAAATAAGATTTCAATCGCGATTCCTCCAGCCCCCCTAATCGTTATTTGTGAACGCAGCCTTGTTTGTATTGTCATCACTCCAAAGCCACATAAAATAGCTCTAATTCCGATCATGCATACACAGTATCATTATGAGTTTCATCATATGAAAGACGTGCCTATACGCACTTCAAATGAACGTCACCATGGGATCGTAACTGGAAATCGCATTTGATTATATCAAATAAAAGATTACACAATACAATCTCTCAGTTCTGTAACTGTCCCCTAAGAGTTGGCATAATTATTGTCGTATCACCTCAGGTGTAAAGCCAGTTTTCCTAAAAGAGATTATATCTACATGCATCTCGAAGTTAACACAAATGAACATCAGTTTTTATTAAACCGTTTAGCAGCATTGCATTAACGTAGAGAATGATATGCGTCAACTAAATGTACACGAAGTTTGGAAGTAAGACTGGGGCAAATTCAGAATATGCTGTACCAAGCAAGTTAAGTTATTTACTGCAAATCTTATAGATGTGGTTAAGATTTTACCAACGTATATTTGTACAGGGTATATATACCCAAAATGGTTTCATTATCATACCACATACCTCCTGTATGCCTTCTTTTCAAAAGGCATCGCCACACAGAGACATACAAATAGGTGTTCTCAACAATGAAAGTATCCCGTTGACTTGTACAAGATTGTTTGCAAGGGAACCGCACCATTTTTGTGTGTAAAGCTATAGAAGGGACCAAGATTTTTCAGTTTTACTGCCAGCTTATTTGAAAGTTGGCACTGGTCAAATCTGATAATCTCTCTGTAATTATTTCTCTGTTAATGATTTTATAATGGGATGCAATTATTTTCATCGGGGAAAAATTAATTTTGTTAATGATGTTTGTTAATGACGTTAATTACATTTTGTGCTTGCCCCATTCATAAGGCAAACAGATCTTATTATGCTGATAGGAAGTTTCTGAAAACAAACTTTCAACAAGTTTGCAGCTGTTTTAATTATTTCCATTTATTTATGAATGTGGAGGGACAATAGCTGAAACATTTTTTCCTATTCTCATAATTTTTGCAATGTTTATCCTGTAAACCACCTAATTTTCATATTTTTCCTAGGTGACCTTGAAATACTGAATATTGCACTTGTAAGCACAATTCTGATTACTGTCATTGATAACAATGGCATTGTGGTCTGGACGACAATTTAGAAGTAATTGAAACAAATTTAGCCATTATGCACATGCCAGTCGAACATTAGACATGTTGGACCAGGCACAACTTAATTTACCTGTTATTCCACATTTAAGGATTGCCAATTTACGGGCTCAAATCGAGTTAAAATTACCCAATAAGGCTGTAATCTCCCAAGAGATCCTTAATAAATACACGGAATTAAAATCCAATTAGTGGTAAAATATCAATAAATTTGAAACCATACAAAATGTAAAAAAATAACAAGGCATGATGGTAGGAAAACAAACTCTCACAGTAAATTCATGAAATTTAACAGCTGACAATATTTGATTCCTCCCAGCACAATATTTTTCAGAATCGACACGCTATCTATACTTATTTAGGGGTTCGTATTTGTAGAGGGAATAGTTTTTGCACTGGTATTTTGCTTTTTTTACCAAATAACAGTCTGAGAGCGATTAACGTAATCATAGATATATTACACTCGTACCTTTCACTTCAAATATCACTGAAGCTGACATTTAATGTAAACAAATGAAAGTTGCAGGAAAAAACAATACTTTTTCGCAGACACTATATGCGTGAATCGAGTTTTACATTTCTCGTCTTAGCGTCCACCAGGATTAGCACCGACACCTTTTAGATATACGCCCTCTTGGTATATCGTAGTGCATCATCCTTTTTAGGTGTTAGTAAAGTCTTGTAAGATAAGCGTCAGTCTAGATTTCTCTCTAAATTAATTTCTAAATACCTTTGTCGTAGAGAGGGATTTAGTTCCATGGAGATGAATCGATTGCTGTCACTTGATGTAGCTTTAAACTCAAAAAGTTCGGAATCACGAGTTTATCATATTTCATAGTTTTTCGTAAAGCTTCGGATAGCAAAAGAATTGTTCCTAGGAATCGCTTACACGATGGCGGAATCAAAATTACGTTAAAATGATTTGTTTTCCATCTTCAAACCCCATCAAAATTTAGCTTACCATAGCAATGGCTCTCTGCTCATACTGTCGCCGATTTTGATTTCCCCAAGAATCCGCATACACAATTCCTCGAATTTAAAATTTTCTTAGTATTGAGTCTGCGACCATGTTCTTTTTATGAAGTCAAATTTGCCAAAAATTCAAACTAGGAGGAACGGTGTATCTTTTCTCATCCCATCGTCCTGTGATAAATGTATGTGAGACAGAATAAATGTCCAACCTTAAACCAACCAATAAGCTTGCATTATTTAATTTTCATTCCAGGTAGTTATTAGCACTGTGTGGGTAATCGTTCTTCCACCTGAACCTGTAGAGGTCATGCCAGTCCTGACAGAGAAGAAAATCGAATTAAGCTGCAACATCACCGAAGCAGAGGTCATAACCTCGGTGACCTATAACCTCTTGCTGCTCATCTTCTGCTGTTTCTACGCTTTCAAGACTCGCAAAGTGCCGGACAACTACAACGAATCTCGACACATCGGCTGGACGGTGTACACGGTATTGGTGATCTGGCTGGCGTTCATTCCCACCTATTTTGTCATCAAAGACGCCATTTTGAAAGTCTGCATTCTCTCTATGACCGTCATTATCAATGCGTGGGTTAATCTCGTCTTTATGTTCTGGCCAAAGATATTTGACGTCAAAAGAACTCAGAATTTACCGACCTGATGGCGTTTCTCAAAATTCCAAACCCACCTTGACTACTGGAAATGCATGCCGGGAATGCCAGGAAATCATGCCGGTCATGCTGTGGCATTCACGGGAGAACAACGTGACTTATTAACGACGAGACCCTCCGAGATAGAAACAAAAAACGTTTGTTATCCACTTTTTTACATCCAATTAAGATCTCAGTCTTGCAGTGGGCATGACTGCCGGTCATGTCTTTCAACGTTTGCCTTAGTTTCAACTTAAGTCACGAAGAAGAGTGATGTTCTCGTCGCTTCCGTTGGTTTTGAAATGATGGTCAATGTTTGTACTCGAAGACTTTTAACAAATCTCGTAAAATCTAGAAGCTAAACTATCTGCTTTGAACAAACAAAGGACAGTAAGGGCGTGTAAGAAGGCTGATAAATAGTAATTTATATTACTTTGTTATGGCAAATAGGCTAATTTCCTACAGTTTCAACTTAGTACTTACTCAGTATTAAAGCTCACAAACACGATGCGTTTATGTTATTAATAACTTTCACCTATAGACATCAACGAGATAGAGTTGAATACATAACAAAGGACTGTGGCCAAGAGCATTAGTTTATCTAGTCTTTTATTGTTAGTATAGATTCATCCTGGGCGTATGTGGTATTTACTATGCAATAATGTCAGCCAATTACAGACGAGAGGACGATAACTTTGAAAAGGTTAATCTCCTTCGGTGGAAGTGGCAATGTTACAGACTTATTGTACTTTTTCGATAATATCGAGATAAGCAGCATTTTCTCTTTTTTGAATTTTTTGTCACATTGCTAACTCTTTACGACAATATTATAAAAATTACCATTTTTGAAATATGTCAATGTGGTTTGACCTAATGCACTAAAAACTTTTCCTTGGCTACAAGTAATTGTCATACTTACATTTTATACGGCGATCAGCAGTTGTTAAAAACATTTTGAAGCAATGTTTGTCACTCTGTTTTTGCTATACAAAGACTGACACTGAGTTTACGATCGTTTCAAAATGTCTTCAAAAACGTTTGTCATGTCGACAAATGTAGATTTAGGTAAAAAAGGGTACGAGGCCTGGCGGCGATTTCCTGGCAACATCATTCGATGCCAATTAGTGTTCCTTTAAGTTTCGCTCACCTCTCAAGGAGAATTTTAGCGTTCACCCTCACAAGACATGCCTCATGCCTTTTAACTGTTCTTGCGGACTCCTCCATTTCCATGGCTACACTTCTATAATTGGCTCATATGACGCCCTGCAGCACTTACGTTGATCACTCAACGATTTGACAAGAAGTTACATGCACGGTCTGTGGACTGGCTTGCTTAGCTTTTGCGATCTTTGATAGATGGTTCTTACATTAAAAAATATGCCAAAATATATTACTTATTGAATACAGGTATGCTTATTATAGTTCTTGTCTGTTTTAAATTGTAATTTAGAACATCGACTAACGGATCATAGTACTTAATGTCACAAAAGATCAACGGTTTACATATTCAATGGATGGGTCATGGTTAGGTTTTGAAGAAGATAGGCTCTCCAGTTTGGAACTCTGAACTATGCGGTATAATATTACAATATATCTTCAGGATAGAACAGTCTCGATCTGCCCGTTATCTTTTGATTGATTAGGAAGGAGACTCTCAGTTTCTCAAACTTGAATTCATGTAAAGAGTTAGATTCGATGTGTATGATAATGGAGTCAGAGTGCGCATATGACGGTTTGCTAAGTAATAATTCACATTTATGTTATTCTCATGAAACTCCATACAGTAATTCAAGGGGTAATGGACCATCGTTGATTGATCTGGGCGAGTTTTCAGGTTCATAGATTTACAGGTAGATTTATATATAGATAAAATAGAAAGATGAGATAGAGAGACAGATGATTAGATTTAGATAGGTTGATAGATGAACAGACAGACAGACAGACAAGCAAATAAACAGACAGACAGGCGGACAGACAGACAGAGTGACAGACAGACAGATTGGTAGACAGGTAGATTGCTATAAAGAAATAAGTAAACAGACAGACATATATACATTCAGGAGGTAGAGAGGTAGATAGGTACGTACATGTAGGTAGGCAGGCAGAAAGATAGATAGAGAGACGTGTTTAACTGAGTTGCATTTCTTCTGAAACTCAAAAGCGGGTTTCATAAATCGGAAATCATAAATTTTACGGTCTAGTAATCCGAACAACTCAAAGTTCGAATGACGCCAGGTCGTTTTTGCGTTTGTGCTGCAGTGACACATATTCATTTTAATGCGAATGTGTAATCGTTAAGTTTGGAACCAGTGCAGCGCGTTTTGTAGTTCTCAGATATGGATCCATTAAGCGTGCTGCAACCCGATTACAGAGGGACCGTGGGTTGATGTTACTCCGCGTAAGTGGTGAGTAATAATTTAATTCAGTGGCATGTAATAATAATAATAATAATAATAATAATAATAATAATAATAATAATAATAATATTTATTACCCTTAATCTTATTAATATTACATTTCAGTAATGAATGTACATCTGAGTTGTGCTATGATAAAGGGTAAACGGAAAGGGAAAATAGCAAATGCTAGTCTAGTCCGTTCCCAAAGCCATTTGATGTTAAAGCAAGAAAAGGAGAAGAAAGAAGAAACAAGAAAACTGAAGTATATCGAGGGTAGTGTACACGAAAGTACATTGACTGCAAAGTAACCTAATTGTAACAAAGTAACTAAGTGAATAAAAGAACAACTACATAATTAAATATATAACTTAATAGATACATTACGAGTAAGTAGAAATACGTAAAAAAGAAAACCATAAAAAAACGTATAGAATATATATATATTTATATATGATATACATATATGTAAAGTTGAATGTAACTCTTCATCACTTATCACACTAATCGTGTAAGAGTAGACTTGAAAGTGCTAAGTAAGTAAGTGAATAAGAACAACTACATAAATGAATAAATATATAACTAAATAAATACATTACGAGTAAGTAGAAAATACGTAAAATAAAAAAAAACAACAAAAAAACAAAAAGTATAGAGAAATATATATATTTATATATGATATACATATTTCTAAAGTTGAATATAACTCTTCATCACTTAAAACACTAACCGTGTATGAGGAGACTTGAAAGGGAGTGTCTGAACGAACTTCTACTAGTTTTTGTTTTAATTTGTTTAGGTAATGTATTCCAATAGATGCAACCTATATATGATATTGAAAATTTACCCAAGGAAGTGTTGACACTTGGGACATAAAGGTTACCATTAATTTTATGACGTGTACTGTAGCAATGAGAAGGCAACTGACAGTATGTTGTAAGACTGTGTGGCAAGTTATTATTTATAAGATCATACATGAATGTACTGATATGTAATTTATGTAATTTGTATATATCGAGAATATTTACTTGTTTGAACAGAGTAGCTGAGTTTGCTGTGAAGTCACTGAAAGTTATAGCTCTCACTCCCAGTTTTTGCGAAAGAAATATACTATTGAGATGTGAGGGATATGTTGAACCCCAAACTTCAAGACCATAAGTGATGGGTGGTAGATGAAAGTTTTGTATAGAAGAATAAGGATATTGCGTGGTAAAATAAGTGCAAGAGTTCAAGCTCAAAACACAATCATATATAAATGGCTAAGACGCGGCCGACTGAACGTCTGTCAGCATTACCCATGCATCTCTGACATCAAAAATATTGCTTGGACGATTACAGAGTTTTTTGAAATACGAATTAAACCAGTCACTAAAGTGCTTCCGTGACGTGTCACTGCACGTAAGCATTTCAAGTCGATTGGATATGAACTAGCTCGAATTTCCTTCATTGCTTAATGCGTATAGAGACCGCAGTTTTACTTAAACACAGATAACGTGCGATGGGTCACCATTATATGCCTGACTCGGAAATAAGTATTCCAGTCAAATTTTGCCCTTCAGTCAGTTTGTAAAAGGGAATGCCATGTCTACAAGCATGCAGACTTTCAAATCAACAGGCGTGGATCCATGGCGTACTAATGAGTCTGGCGAAGACATCTTTATTATTGTACAATAGCAGTAAACACGAAAAGCTCTAGCCTTCTTGTGCATGAGAAGCCTTTAGTGCTGAATGTGCTATGAAAACAAAACCATAGATTTTTAGGTTTTTACAATGTTCCATTTCTTCGGTTATTGTAGAGTGAAGAAAAGAAACGTCTAGGCCGTTTGACCGAAAATTCTTTGAGATATCATAACGAAAAACCACGTGTATTTGAAAGAGATAATTATAGCAATTTAAAATAAATAAAATCTCAGGGTATTTCTCACATTTAAAGTGTCCCTTGGGATCTGCCCTTATACATGTCTGCGTGTTTACAACATAGGCAGATCATTAAAGGGTCTGAGTTAACTTCGGCTACGGAAGGTTGCCATGAATTCTTGAGGCAGACGGTGAAAATTTTTTCAAGTTGCATTTCTTGAGAAGATAAACAAGCATGGTTGATGTCCCAGACTATTACATCGGACACCTTCTAATGCTGTTGGAACTGTAATGACTATTTTGATAAAATGGCGAACAGATTTTTGGTGCTTAGTGTATGGCAAGGGTTGTATTCAATTCCTTCGACAAATGTTTTATATCGCGCTATATCTATATGTCTGCTAACGTTTTACAAGATACACCATCTAATGTCGTGAATGTAAAATTTATTAGAATGTGTGTTCTAATCAGGTCATATACACTAAATATCATGTGTGTCATAGCGATTTTACATTGGTATGATCGCTTTGTCATGCAGGTACTTCTCGAGAGAGCCACGTGTGGTACCTTTTACAAGGGTGATAACAACGTTCCCGAAATGTAACCTGGCAGCAAGCAGTTCCTATATTTACCTCCATTGGACTATGCCTTTGTACAGCACTGGTGAACATGTTATTGTGAATGTTAAATGGCCAAGTGGTGAAGCAATTTAACGCGGGCTGGTTGTGCTAATACAAACCCGTGGTGAACGAGAAAAGCACTGAGACATTCAACACTGTGAAGTAGCACTTTACTGAGGTTATCGTTCACACATTTAATTGATCCATATTCCCATATATGTGTAGCGGTAACGAATTCCTCTCCACTGCAGACACTTGTAACCTACATGTTAATCAAGCACGTGGCAATCGGCAGTCCATTCACGGATGCAATTTGACGGACTAGTAACCTCTCCTGTTAAAATGTAATTGAGATGAAATGAAGCAATATTTCAGTTACCTTGTCAAATGACATCTGGAACCGAAGAGTGGGAAATTCCACAGTGGTCGACAGGGATGAGACTTTAAAGGCATCTATCGTGGTTTTGAATTGTGAAGTTAATCCGTTATCTTTGTACAAATTACAAGTCTTCTCGGAGCTTCCTCAAGATGTCTTGTCAATTGCCTTTGATCACCTATGTGGGGTTTCTTGGAGAAGATTAAGATTCGTTATAGAGACGCCGCTGCAAATGAAATTATATAGGACACTCCTTTTTAGCAATCCGATAGATAAAGACAAATCGTCGATGTAATTGACGTAAGTTAAAGAAAAGAAAGAGCAAAGCGACCCAAGGGACACATTGCACTTTGTGTACGCAATGACAAAGAATACGCTGCTACAAAATGAATGAAAGTGAATGACATACTTTTGCTCAAACTTACCACCCCCTCCCCCCCCCAAAAAAAAAATCAACCAATTTTCAAAGTCAAGAATAAAAATCATTGGTCTTGGTCTAAATTTTGGTACCAGAGAAATTACCTTAAATTTACCGATATTCGAAATTCAAACTGACCGCCATCATAGTGCTAACCCTATGGACAAAAAATAGATATTCGATTTTCACAAAATAAAAAGATTGAAAAATTATTTACTCCAAGAGCTTCAAAACGAGCCCACAAAAGTGGTAGAACAGAAAAGTACTGTAAAAATTCTTGAGAATTAGTAGTATACCTTGCAGTTCGCAAACTCTCATGAAATGACAATTCTATTGAATTTACAGCAAGCACACGTATTAACCATTGATCCAGACTTCTAAAAATAATACATTCAAATGCAAATAGAAATTGCATAAAATGACAAGACGTGTTCGAACGCAATAATATTAACAGAGAACATGTACATACATGAAGCCATTTTGGCTCTACAATTATGCAAATGTCTGACTGAAAATGACAGATAGTGACTCCTTAAGTGAACACAGGTAAGTGAAATGCCGTTCTGTTGGGAAGTATTTTTACAGTTAAATCTTCAAATAACTCTTGTAAGTCACATAATAGCAAATGAAATAGTCGCTTCGATACAAATGTCTTATTTGCAGGAATGTTCCATCATTAGTTTCACCCTTACACTCTCTGCATTCTTCGGAAAAAAACGCCAACGAACATCAGCTCTGTAACCCTCTGTAACTATACATCAATCCGAATGCACAAAATGCAAATATTTTCTGATGTTAAACAATTCAGAGGCAAGACATGTAAAAAGGAATAGTTCTATAGCTCATCCTAATGTGTGTTGATTTAGACATCCCTGGTAGACTTTTTCATCAGAGAGAGAGAGAGAGAGAGAGAGAGAGAGAGAGAGAGAGAGAGAGAGAGCGAGCTTTATTTGACAAATACGTCAGAAATGTCATAGCATAAAGGGCGCATATCGCAACAGCTGCTGCAGTGTAAACCCTTTGTCATCAAAAGTTCAAACATTTCGAATAATTGCACGCTAAACAGATGCTTATATTATATTGTCATGATGTGAATTACCTCAGTACAGATCGCGTAAATGGCCGCCGATATTTACAATGGCGTAAATTTCGTCTCCGCTTTGAATTTTGGCGTAAAGAAAAGAGTATTGCCAAAAGTTTACAGAATTTAGCTAGGGATTAACTTCAATGTTCTTTGATCGTTCTCGCCCCTTCTCGTATAGCGTACTTTCTCGCAAAGTCACGTCGGCGAATATGCTTGTATGCATAAAAGGTGACCGCTTTAATGTGTTTTTTCCCAATTCTATGCAGTATTGTGTCGAGGTTATCAAATCATATTATTTTTAATTTGTACATCATTAGAAATACTTCTTTTATGGCTTTAGCAATGTTTATTTTGCTGTGTTTCCAATGGCCCATTCTATGCAGGTGCATGGTTTCTGGAAAAGATATTCAATAAGGGGATTCTTTAGCCAAAACACACTGATATAAAGTCCTATGGGTACGTTGATCTGAAAAATAAATAATGCGATATTAATATTTAAAGAAACACATTTTCTACATTTCAGAAAGGTTAATGAATGTCGACGAACTACACGAAATGAGATCTACACTCAGCTGCAGCCTGGCATTCCCGCCGCGTTGTTTACCGGCAAACGGGAATTTTCTAACCGATTGGGAGTGAATCAGTCAAAGCCAAGCTTTAATTGCGAAGGAAAGAATCGTATTGGATACAAAATAAAAGTCTTTATAACTGGTTGCAATGTTGTGGTCATTGAGAATGTAGCATTCTTAAACACACAAAGTGAAATTCGCCGGACTGAGGTCACGTGACTGCGCTCCGAGATAGGACAAAGTACAAATATTTACCACTATTTGAAACAGTTACTGAATTAATTTGCCTCCTGTAACAGTTTGTGAAAATCACTTTCATAATTGTTCAGTCGATTTGTATACACCAGACAAGCAAACGGCTGAATCAATACTACTTTCGAAAAAATAGTGCGACTGCCACTCCGAGAGTATGCGAAATTCATCGCTACATACATATTGTATTCATCCGCCGACATTCTCGTTAGTGTTAGGGGTGGACCATTAGACCTTGGGAGGGGGGTGGTCACAATGAAATTGTGAAAAAATTTTTTTTACTATTGTAAATTTCTGAAATTTTTTTTTTCCAATTGAGATTAGCTGTGCAATTTTTTTTTTCAGAGTAAATTTTCGGATTTATAATTTTTTTTTAGTTCGTCGCTGTCTGAAGATAAAGAGGGCAAAGATGTGGTGCCAAGCACCACAAGCGGCCACGCAAGCGGTCACGGGGGGGGGGAGGTCAGGAGAGGGGTGTCCCCCTGCTGCTGTTGGAGCTTTTGAAAAATAGAGATTAAAATGGTTTTATTTGTTGGCACTTGGGGAGTATTTTTGCGGAGGCTGGTCAGGAGGGGGTGTCCCCCTCCTGCCGTTGGAGCTTTTGAAAAAAAGAGATTAAAATGGTGTTATTTGATGGCACTTGGGGAGTATTTTGCGGGGGGAGGTCAGGAGGGGGGGTGTCCCGCCTCCTGCTGTTGGAGATTTTGAAAAATAGAGATAAAAATGGTGTTATTTGGTGGCACTTTGGGAGCATTTTTTTCGGATTACACATCTTCCTCTGAAACATGGTCTTCTTGCTCCTCAGTAGCTTCCTATAGTTTTGAAATTGACTATTTTGGTTTCCTGGCTTCCCTTTCTACTGCGTGATGAAATGCCTACATTCACCCCACCAAACATCATGCATATCTCATGATTTACAATTGATTTTGACAAGCTGAGAAGCTAAAATAAGCTAAATAATATAGTTAAATTTGCATATTTGTGTTTTTAGAGCAATTGTTGCCCTTTTTTGATCAAAACATCTATTTCTCTGTAGCAGCATATCCAAATTGATTGGATGTGTATAGATGTGTTGAAATTTCAATATTTGTCTTTTTAGGGCAATTTATGCCATTCATGGTCAAAAAATTTGTATTCTCTGAAAGGGCTTGTCCAATTTCTTTGAAATTTGCTACACAAAAACGATTATTCATGCAGATTTATTCAGTATTTGCTATCGAGAAACTTTCAAAGTTCAACCCTTTTGTGTGTTTTTGTGTTGGGATTTGTTGGATAGATGGCATTCTACGTAGTGTATTGTTGAATGTTAAAACATGTGTTGCTGTTGTTTTTTGAGGCTGTTTTTTGAGAAAAAAGAATTGAAAATGCCTTTTTAAAAGCAAAATAATACATAATGAATTGATATGTTGTTTTATCATTATTGACGTGTTTCTACTTGTTCACCCATTCTTGCATTCATCATTGCAATAAAATGCTGTGAAAAATATGAAACTGATGTGGCCTGTATCTGTTTACCTTGATCTTAAAAGGCAAATACAACTTTCTGTCTTGACAACCATACCATAGTTTCAATGTTTTACCTCGTGTACCTGCTTGGTTTGTACGCAGGAAACAAGTAGAAAACAGGCTCTATAATTTCATAATTTTCAAGTGATCAGAATACAAAAGTCCTGAAAAGATAAGATAATCACAACTTCCAGTATAAGGGATACAGTCACTCTAAATGTATAAATTAAAATTAAAAATGTGCCGGGAGGATGTACTAAAAAATACAGAAAGTTGCTTTTTGTCAGTAAAATCTAAAAAAAATTCAAAATTTTAAAGATGTTTGCTGATTTTTTTTTACGCCTTTGTCTTCTTATTTATTTTTTTTTTATTTTGCAAACTAGTTTGAAGATTTTTTTTTCTAACTTTCTGCTCTGAAATTTTTTTTTCTGTTTTTGACCATCCCCTCCCAAGATCTAATGGTCCGTCCCTTATCAATTCTACTTTGCCATTTGTAGTGACAAACAGCACGAGAGCGCTTGCTATTCTCTGTTCCCGTTGTCCCCGCTGTCACCTTGTTATCATGTGACAAAGACGCTACGCGAATCGATGGAATGAAAATCCGTCTGACTACAAGCCTCTCTAGTGTTGAATAAATGCCGCTTCCGTCGTAGAATTATTGCATTTTATTTGTTGCCCATGACATAACTTCAACTGGGTGAATAATGGTTATAATCATCAAAAAGATGTGAAGATTGTTTTTATTTCCCTGCCGTCAATATTACCTTTTCCAAACGGGACACTGAGAATACCTAAGGTACACTGTCATGATCTCGCATCCACCGATATGCAAACTCAATCATGACGAGGTCTTGTTCTTTACAACTGAACACTAACACCTTTATTGCATAACGCCATAACTCCAAAAAGCACATGGTAAGCACTTACATATCCATACGCCAGTGAAAGGATCACTGTTTACTCATACATATGAATGGTATACATGGGCACAAAACAATGTAGTCCCAAAAATCATCACATTCCTCCCCCCTTATGAAGTCAGAAACCAGTTTCTGAAAAAGCATAAGAGCACTGGGAAAGAATAATACTCAATGTGTCATCAATAGCAAAAGTCTGGAGCATATCACATTATGGCTCAAATGATTTTTAGGGCTTTAATTTGCCCATGCACGAGACAAACCATCTGCATTACTGTTTGCAGTACCCTTACGATGAACAATGTCAAATGAGTACTCTTGAAGTATCAAACTCCATCGCAAAAGTCTCTGATTCTTATCTTTCATATGTAACAACCAACGCAACGGATGATGATCGGTTTGAACAATAAAATGCTTACCAAACAGGTAATGTCTCAATGATTGTATAGCCCAAACAATACTCAAACATTCCCGCTCTATGGTAGAATAGTTAATTTCCCTCTGAGCGAGCTTGCGACTTAAGTAAGCAATAGGGTGCTCTTCGTTGTCATCATCAACTTGGCTAAGTACAGCGCCAATCCCTCTGTTACTTGCATCCACCTGGACGATGAAGGGCTTGTTGAAGTCAGGATTGCTCAACACAGGATACGAAGTCAGTAACTTCTTCAGCTCTGTAAAAGCCTCTTCACACTCTGTGGTCCAGCTTACTCGTGTAGGTACACCTTTCTTGGTTAACTCTGTCAACGGACAAGCAATACTTGAAAAGTTGGGTATAAAACGCCTGTAGTATCCAACTAGGCCTAGGAACGCTCTGACATCAGTTTTCATTACTGGTCTCGAAAACTCTGTACTGCTTTAATTTTCTCTTGCTGGGGTTTCACTTGGCCACATCCTGCAATGTGTCAAACCACTGGAACTTCTGGAAATCCATCTTTACATTTGCTTGGTCGAATTGTCAGTCCCGCATCTCTGATTCTGACAAATTGTCGTCTGAGGTGCTCAATATGCTTATTCCATGTTTAATCGGCAGTATCAACATCATCAAGTATGAACTAGCAAACTCTTGACATCCATCAAGTACCATCTGCATCAACCTCATAAAGGTTGCGGGGGCCTTTTGCATACCAAAGGGCATCACAAGGAATTCATACTGGCCATATGGTGTGATGAATGCAGACTTGGCTCTGGCATCTCTGTCCAAGGGTATCTGCCAATACCCTTTAGTTAGGTCGATACTGGTTATATAGTTGGCCATCCCTAACTTCTCAATCATCTCATCTGTACGCGGCATGGGAAATGGGTCAAACTCCGTCACTTTGTTCAGTCCGCGATAGTCAACGCAGAACGCCATGATTGGTCTTTTTTCTTCACAAGAATAATTGGAGCAGCGTACGGACTATGTGACTTCTGTATTATACCGGCCTTCAGCATCTTACTCAGTTCCACCTTGACCGTTTCCTTCAAAGACTCAGGAAGTCTGTAGGGTCTGAGCCGAACAGGTTGTTCTGTGGTTGTAGTAATACTATGCTCTATGAGTGGTGTGCGTCCAGGACAGTCAGTAAACAAATCACTGAACTCTTCTAACAACGCTGTTGCTTCTGCCCTCTGTACATCTGTCAATCCACTGTATATCTCAACATCTTTCCATGTCTCCTCGGAAGACATCAAATGGCAAATATCCATTTCCACTGGCACAGACTCATCATAGTCTTCATCGGTTTTCCTCACAAGAAAGGCAGTCCCTTCTCTTGAAAACCACTTTCGCAACATGTTCACATGATACACTTTCTTCTTCTTTCTCTTGTTTCCCAGCTCTACTTCATAGTCAACTGTAGAAATCCTCTTGGTTACTTTGTATGGTCCCTGCCATTGTGCTTGCAATTTGTTGGTGGACGATGGCAACAAAATCAGCACCTGGTCCCCTATCTGGAACTCTCTTTCTCTCGCAGTTCGGTCATACCATACTTTCTGCTTCTTCTGAGCGGTGGACAGGTTTTCTGTAGCCAGATCGGTCATCTGCGCTAATCTGTCACGAGTCTCAACAACAACTGTGCTAAGTTCTCTTCACTAGGCAATTCTCCGGTCCAGGACTCTCTCATGATTGCCAACGGTCCTCTAACCTGGCGTCCATAGAGAAGTTCAAATGGGGAGAAGCCAGTAGATTGCTGCGGCACTTCTCTATATGCGAACAACAAGTACGGAATGTATCTGTCCCAACTCTCTGGGCTCGTTGCTGCGAACTTCTTCAACATGGATTTCAACGTTTCATTAAAATTCTCCCAAGACCATTAGCCATTGGGTGATATGGCGATGTCTTCAACTTCTTGATGTGTAACAGTTTACACAAATCTTCCATCAAGTGTGACAGGAAATTAGTACCCTGGTCTGACAATATCTCTCTTGGTATTCCAACTCGGCTAAACACAGTAACCAACTCCTCAGCTATCCTCTTTGCCTCTAATGTAGGTACAGGTATGGCTTCAGGATATCGCGTAGCGTAATCACATATGGTTAACACGAAACGATTACCACGTGACGTTACAGGTAATGGACCAATCATGTCCATAGCTATACGCTGAAATGGTTCTTCCAACACAGGCATCGGAATGAGTTTAGCTTTAATACCAGCTTTTCTTGTAGCAGCTTTCTGGCATGCTTCACAAGTACGACAATACTTGGCTACATCTGGAAAGATTCCTGGCCAGTAGTAGTGTTGAAGGAGGCGCGTCTTCGTCTTCTCTACCCCAAGATGTCCAGCAAGAGGTATATCATGAGCAAGGCGAAGTAGTGTTGCACGACACTGTCTTGGCACTACCAACTGATTCAATGTTTGCCCAGGCTTGACTTTTGATGTCCATTTCCTATACAGGAAACCATCTCTCCAAAAGAAGCATATATCCTCACTAGCAACTTGGCTTGCTGCGACTGCCAATTTGCGAAGTCCGCTAAGAGTAGAACAACTCTTCTGAAGCTCTCGCAATTTAGTGGGCCCTATGTCAAAGACATCAATCACTTCCTCTTCACAAGGAAAGTCTTCATCAACCACTTCTTGGGTTGGTCCACCACTGTCAGCATCAGAACTCAACTGTTGCTCATTACAGACCTCCGTCAGTGACTCAGTGTCACGAGTCATTGACTCAGTCTCTCTGGGTTCTTCAGTCTCTCCAGTTGTTGTGTGGGCTTCCCTATTGTCCTCAGGCACAACATGTTCAACACCAGAGATATCATTCATCTGTTCCACTGTAATATCAACTGGCTCATCATCAGCAGTACACTGTCGGTTACTCAGTGTTACAACATCATCTATATGAACTGGCTTTGGCTGCACACCAGTTCTGTGAATATCAATCAGTTCCTCTTGAAGCTGTTGTTGCTTCAACTGTGCTTGTCTTCGGGTGACGAAGAACGCTGGCTTACACCAACTACTGTCATCAGTGTCTTCAATATCATTACCTAGAAGTACATCCTCTGGTAAAGTGTCTAACACAGCAGCCAAAATCTGACCTTCGTAGCACTTACACTGTATATGAATGACAGCCAAAGGAAGGAGTCTACTGCTACCATCAGCGAATTCAATGTTCACATACTGATCATCTACATATGTATCTGGAGGTACAAGAGCTGAATGGACAATTGTCTGGTCACAACCTGTGTCTCTCAGTATGCAGGCATGCTGACTGTTCACCTTACCAGGATAGTGGTGTCGGTTTCCAAGGTTTCTGACCATATCACGACATCCACTAGGCACCAACTGCTGGACGCGACATCTGTAAGCCTTCTGTCTTTCCTCAGTGACTTTCTTGTTAGGGCATTTGTTGGCTTTGTGTCCAGGTTTGTGGCAAGAGTAACATGTGAGAACACTCCTTGGTTTACCTTGCTTGGAGTCAGCTTTATCGTTTGCTTGACTGGGTTGCTTCTTTACGTCTGGAGGACGTCCATTAGTACGCTCGCTCTTCTTGTGAGTCTCCACATAATGATCAGCCATGTCAACTAATTCTTCAGAATTCTTTTGCTTCTTTTCCCTCAACCATACTTGCAGATAAAGTTGGGAAATCTCCAGCAGTTGCTCAACTAGCATCAGATCCTTCAGTTTATCAAAACTGTTGACATCTACAGCTTCTAGCCATCTGTCTAGAAATCCAGAAAGAACAGTTTTCCATTCACCATAGGAATCATCTTTCTGTTTCTTGATCGTTCTAAACTTTGAACGATATGCTTCACCGGTTAGTTCATACCGTTTCAAGATCGCTTTGCGAACTTTCTTGTAATCTTCACTCTCTGCAGGGGGTAACTTTGAGTACGCATCAAGTGCTTTTCCTGCCAAAAGTCCAGCCAATCTAGTCGCCCATGTTGACTCTGGCCATTCATGTACCTTGGCTAATTTCTCAAAAGTTCTGAGGTATGCATCAATATCTTCACCCTCTTCAAACTTTGGCACTTTCGGTCCCTTGTACTCTGACTTCTTAGCATTAGCTAACTCTGTCTTTAATTGCAAGAGTTTAAGCTGAACTCTTGATTCTGTTTCTGAAACTCTTGATTCTGTTTCTGAAACTCTTGATTCTGCTTCTGCTGTCTTTCTTCCATTTCTCTGATCCGCAAATCATGTGCACGCCGTTCCCTTTCAAGCGTCAATATGTCTTGATTAGGAGCTTGGGTTGGCTCTTGTGTCCCCAACTGTACAAGTGCCTCTGCTGCACTGTGGTCACCTTCACGTCTTTCAGTGTCACTCATCTTGGCTTTACTGCAGTACACCCTTAAGCTTACTCAGTACACAACTCAGCCAAAATAACTGTGAAACAGTTAACACTAATAATATACCACAACAAGGTATCAATGAAAGGACACTCTTTGAATACACAAAATGTAAACAATACCCAAAATACATACACAGCTGCTTTAGTATTGCAGCACTGGAATGCTGATAAGAAAGTACAGACAAATAAGCTCTCTCAAAAAATACTGAATATTACACTGTAACTGAAGTAATTCACTTGCAATTAATACACACAATGTGTTGCAATATACTTGCAGTTCAATAGTAGTACACTTGTTGCTATGCAACCAAGTAACTGTTCAGTGTCTCTGAAAACAGCCGTAATACTATTAATGTATATTCAGGTTTTCTGATATTTGACTTGAAAACCACCTTGATACATACAGCTGATATGCAAATACTGAAAACACAATAACCGTAATGTTATTTGTTTTACTCTGTGGTTAATTTATCAAGTCCGATACCACACATCTATGTTCACAATGCACAGTAAACACGGTCAATTTCACTGTAAGGTTTTTACCTTTTCCTTCAGTCTTCTCTGTAGTAAAGCTTTGCCAATAGCTTCAACTTCACTTCAAAATGCACCACTCGACAGAACTCTACTGCCTTGGTTCATATGCCTGAGGCACACCATTTGGGTATTTCTACCACAGCACACACAAACGCATAGGAGGTAATCCTGGGCTGGTACACGCATAGCCTTGAATGGGCCCCTTACTGTAGACGTTCAAGTGAAGGTCGCTTCGGAGTTTCACTTTACTTTTACGACGTACAAGTGTCTCAACGTTTATTTTGTTTTGGCTTTTCCCTGTCTATCTTGATGACTTACTTCATCACCAGACGAGTTCTTAATTGGCGTTTAAACTGTAGTTGTACTAGAGTTCTCTGTGTTGCTCAACTTGCAGACAGACTCTCTCTATCACTACACATGCAAAGTCTTAACTGTACCGTCTATGACAGTCTTGAACAGTTATCAGTTTGTGTTAGTTCCGACCTCAGTTCACAGTTTATAGACTCAGGAATATTCACAAGTTGCCTGAACTCGGTTCTCAGTCACAACAGTTTACTTACAGTAACAACCACAAGTCAGTCCGTCGACTCAACTGGCTCCGTGACTTTCCCGCGCTCAAATCACTGCACTGTATCTGCAACAGGTGCACGGCAAACTTGCCTCTTACTTCAGAGTTGAATTCCTTCGGGTCCGTTTTCAGAATGACGTTGGCACTCGCCTACCTCGTCAATCCCACAGGTGTCCGGAGTTGCCGGTGTACATGTATAGAGAGAATGGGAAGGTTTGACACGATTTTGCCCGCCGGACCGTGAATCCAAACAAATAAGGAGTTTAGAGTCAAATAAAAGGTCTACGCTGATAGCGAAATACCTCTTGCCTTTAACGCTCAAGTTTCAAGTGGGCAAACCTGCATTTAGTCTCAATATCGGCCCAAAACTCTCTGGTAACCCCGTTCATCAGGCTGTTACGTACGGCAGCCATTTTAATAACCAGATTCTTTCCCATAGTGCAGTGCGGGTCATTAGCATTCGACATGAACCTGTGACCCCGCAACCGCTAAATTTAAATCCACTATAGAACGGGCTACAAGTATTGGTGCACACAACGTCCAGCTTTGCGTTTTGCACAAACTCAAGTCATGGGAAAGTTTACCATTGTTACGTTTGTTTTGATCGTGCAAAGGTCACGAGTTCATCACTTATGCGCGCTGAACCATGGGTAATTTGTCCCGTTCAAAATGGCTGACGTACGTAACAGCCTGAGGATGTACGTACCAGAATTTAGGGCCAAAAGAGAGACTAAATAACGATTAACACGTCTCAGGGTTGGACATTAAACGTCAAAGGTATTTATCTGTCGGAGGAAGGTAGTTTTTTGACTGCATGCGTTGATATACGTGGATTTTTATTGTCTACAGGATTCCGGAGGGCAAAATCGTGTCAAACCTTCCCATTCTCTCTATGCATGCACACCGGCAACTCCGGACACCTGTGGTCAATCCCATTAGCTGCCACCAATTGTCATGATCTCGCATCCACCGATACTCAAATTCAATCACGACGAGGTCTTGTTCTTTACAACTGAACACTAACACCTTTATTGCAAAACGCCATAACTCCAAAAAGCACATGGTAAGCACTTACATATCCATACGCCAGTGAAAGGATCACTGTTTACTCATACATATGAATGGTATACATGGGCACAAAACAATGTAGTCCCAAAAATCATCACATACACATTACCTAATAAAATTTAGTTCGTTTGCAATTCTAATCACACACGGTACATTTAACATGTTTATATTTCACTCATGATGTTTTCATTCATACTTGCATAAAACCTGTTCGTTATTCGCATCGAGTTATCTTTCCAAGACGGTCCGGTAATATCGACTGACCAGGATGTTTAAGAAATCACATCGTTTGAGACGTTTCACGCTTATTACACGCTTGAATTTCCCCCATGTGTATGGTGATTAACATCTGCACCTCATTGCCCCGAGGCGCTATCGTCTGTTGGATTTTCTTGAAACTTGCCCTTAGGCGCCAGACAACATTGCTGTTATGGTTTTAACTATCCAATTAATGTGGCCGTAAATATTTTGATAATATAACTAGGTGATATTGTTCGAGAGTTGATGGACATGGTCAGGAAGGAACTGAACGATGGCAACGAAACGTAATCTGTGGAATGGATACAAATTAACAGTAGATTCTGTCTTAATGAACAAACGTTCATCACAGACTCGGAAGATAGACCGATTTCCTGTCTGTACGTGTTAGTATGGCGATAACTGTGTATGACGTCACACGTCGCATCAGGCAAACCCAAGAATATTGAAGCCAGAGGATGCTCAGTGCGTGAATGACGTTTTGTGAATTGAAGTAGCGATTCTGGGTCTATATTGAAGCCGTTTGTCTCCCGTCTTTCTTCTATGGACGTTTCTCGTCATCTTCCCCGGTTCAGAAAATCACACTGGGCAGATGTTTATCACCTTCATTCCGTATGGGGAGCTGACAGTCCATTAAATTGTGTGATCAATAAAACTTACAACGAAGTCACTACGTAATTTAAATTTAAAAAAAAATGGTTTTAGCGTATATTTTAGTTTAGATATTGTCAACCTAAGACAACGGATCAGTGTGTTGTTGCTCAACAAATCATACTGAATTGTCAGTCATCCGATCAGAATTGGAATATCATCTGGAATATCATGTGCGACTTATATCGTATAGCGCATACCGAAATCAGATCAGAACACAGCCTGTTCACCGTAATTTAAAAGAGGCAGATAGAAAGCCTTTGGCATCCTGAATTCAGCCCCCTTCCTTCTCCCCCCCCCCCTCCCCGGTAGTCGAATAACAGGAAAATAGAACCAATTTTTTTTTGAAATTGTACAATTTCGATCTTTCGGATACTTCGTTCAAAAATCAAAACTCACTGTGGAAGTACTTACTCACTATACTGTGGAAACATTTAGTATTATTTGGACATTATTGAATTGGAACGCAGAAACATGACAGCAAAAGCGAAAAAAATTGCATTTTTTGCGATTACACACGCTCACACAAGATATAATTTCCATTTCAAAATCCTTTCAAAAATCCACCCATTTTTGCGAAGCATTTATTTATTCAACAAACATAGCAACAGCCGTTTTTTTCCTGAATTAATGGATAATGGAGGCTACACGATTCCTCGCTGCAACAGTTGGCAATATTTACAGGGTATTTTGTCGCAATGTACAATACCCGGTGTTTTTATTGTATCCGATGCTTTGACTGGTTTAAAAACATCGCAGCTGGTCGTTTCCACTTTCGAGCATCGATACAACGTGCGACGACATGCCACAGAACATGCATTTCAATTCTGACCTCAATTCACAAAAATTCTACCTTCTAGAACTTGCCCAACATTTTGGATACTGCACGGTGATGCGAGCACAATAACTGGCGGTAGAGTGAGGCTAAATTGAAAATAGTTGTAGATTACCTGATGTTCTCTGTTGAAAGTCAAAGTCACATAGCTGTGGCTTCCTGATTGGTTGACTTCATGCAACTGAGAAATCGAGTATCAAATTAACCTCATAAGCATGTTACTGCCAAGAATACCTGTTCTAGACTCCAGCATATCATGGACAAAATGTTATTGGTCAGCGGTGTTTGATAACAACTAATAGAATTGTCCCTTTGGGATTTCAGTGTAATTGACGTTTGATACGGTCTGAATTAACTTTAGGCTTCTTGAACGAGTGAAATTTTTGAAGTAATTTAACGTGTTCGGATAATAGTAAAAGACCCCATGTTTCTTTAATAAGTGAATACAATGTAAACGTTGTGCTTGTCGCTAGCTTTGCAAAGGAAGTCAGTGTGCTATCTCGGTATTACAACGACACAAACTCATAATAAGCGACGACTGTAATGACGCCTTCTGTATTTAAGCAATAATGTATCTCCTTCCCGTCCATTATGGACGAAGGGAAACTTTGCAAGGTTTGCTCGAGTCCATGGGCTGGGAGGTGGGTATATAATTGGTATTATTTTATAGTTTTAGCGATGCCAGTGAATTTGTGGAAATAGGAAACATCTGGACTACAATGCTGGATAATCGGATACATCATCAGTCATAAGCTGAGGGTATTACGTCATACAATTCACTGGTATGGACAAAGCTATAATATTAATGCGCAGGCACGGCAACGCAACTCTCTCCTTTGCACGAGCTTGTTGACTGTCTGTCTGTGTGTCTGTTTGTATGCTTGTCTGTTCATTCATTTTGAGTTGACATTGTACATTTTGAAGAACAGCAATATTTTTCATTTTGAAAAACAAAAAAAGCACACACTCAAACTAATTCAGTGCAATATTACAATGGTAGCAGCGTAGAAGACAATATAACATCAAAACAGGTCCAACAAGCAGTGCAAGAAACAAACAGAAAATGACAGTAACAATAGGCCGTCCTGAACCGCTGCTTAGAAGTGGTATAACAGGTGTCAAGAATCGGTGAGAAATAAGTATGAAATGTCTGTTGACATCGGTAATAAACTAACATTGCGACCGCCCTTAATAATGCAGACACTCCTATCAGAGATAATAACTGTATTAGTCAGGGCATAACATTAACTATGAAAAATTAATTTTTGTTTCGGAGAAAATTTGACGTAGTCACTACTCTGTTTGGCATTGTATTCCATCCTGACCCCCATTCCTCGGGAATTCTGCTATTTCCCACACTTTCGGCCTCGCAGGATGGATCCAATTTTGGGCAGTTGCCTGACCTTAGCTCCAGGTCATCAACTGCCCCCACCTTTCACTCCGCTTGCCTGACTGAAGGGGCCCTCGCCTGAGTCTGTATGGTCGCTACTGTAGCCATGATAAAACAGCTCCAAATGAAGCAGAAGTATTGAAATAAACATCGGCTTGAGTATATGAAATCAGACAGGGAGAGGGGTCTTGGCAAGTTCAATGTTTTAACTGAAGCTGCCGCACACCATAGCAACATTTAGCTGTGCCAGCCCTTCATATCAATGTACAACTACAATGGCTGCCGCCGGGAGCCTAGTTTGTAAAGTAATGTTATGTCGTGTCTTGCATTAAGTTTTATCATTTTGCAGTTTCAGAGACTCTTGTTTATATTTGACGCCCTGTCTGAAGTAACGTTCGCGAATTACCTTAAAAGTTTCCTTTATTGCATTCGTCGTTTGGGTTATATATTTTATATATTCTCGCGAAGATGGGACTATTTTACTTATTATTGTGACAGTTAATAACTCGTTTTTTTTCTACAAATCGTGAAAAAGACCCTTTACCTTGTTGTGGTCACAAAACACTTGGTTTGTGCATTTCCTGTCTCTGACAGAAAGGATATGAAATTATAGATTTTACATCGGAACTACTAGTATATACACCAGTAATATAAGAATAGAAATTAAATATAAATTTGTGAGGAAAAAATAATAATAAAACCCCCAGATTTCTAGGGTTTGTGATAAATACCAGTGGTTTTTAGTGCGTAATTCTGCAAAAGCTCATCAAGACCGTCACACGTGAATGGCATCTGTAATGTCTGGAGTGGCGTATAATCCCAGACACTTCACAGAGAACCACTACAACGGAAATTGATTTCACAAGAAGAGGCGGAAATACTATATCTGCCTTTAGAAAATTAAATTATATGGACACTTAACATATCTCCTTGACTAAACTCAATTACCTCAGCGAAAAGGTAAGATTTCTCTACAATGTGCATGTGTCATCCTAAGGTTATTATTTCACAAGGTTCGACGACGAGTTCTAGTCATATTTTAATTTTAATAATAATAATAATAATAATAATAATAATAATAATAATAATAATGATAGTAATAATATTTATTACCCAGAAAAGTTACATACAATATCAAAGACAGCAACAAGTTTGAATAAGTCAAAAATGATCTGGGCAAAGGGGAAACAGGATATAGCTGGTAGCTAGTCGAGCCTGAACCCCGACATGTGAAAAATTGTGGTGAAAAAATACATAACGAGGGCTCAAAGAATGAATACATTTAAGAAATAAAAAAAATAATTTACAAACAAACAACAAACCAAAACAAAAGCTTATGGAAAACATGCAAGGTGTCTATCAAACAAAAGCTACATAGCTGTCACAGAACCAATCAAATTCCATACAAAAGATAGCGTTTGAAATATTGCCTAAATTTGTACAGTGAGACAATTTGTCTAATATGAACTGGAATATTATTCCATACATTTGCACCTGAAAGAGAAATGGCAAATTGACCTGAATTTGACTTAGCATGATATGGTCGAAGGTGCGCCTGAAGGCTCATTCTGGCATTATGTTCATGCTTATAATCACTGAAATAGTCTGCTATAGAGTGTGGTGACTTTTGATGAATAAGACTATGAATAAAAGTGCCAAGGGATAATTTGTGAAGCTTGAAAATGTCTAGGATGTTGAGCTGCATAAATAATGGTGCTGAGTGGTCCGCCTGTTTTTTTTAAAAGTATTGTTCAAACAATCATCTTCTGAGCTGTCAAAATACGATGCAAGTGCGTTGGGTAGGTATTACCCCAAATTTCAGGCGCACATTTTTGCACTTGAAACACAACCTTCCGAAAACGCCCCATTGCATTGGTCCAAAACGCCCCATTGCATTGGAGAAGGGAGATACAAATCAGGTAAAAGCCATGTTTCTTAATTTATAATCTGGATCAGCCACGGAATACAATGAGGAAGGTATACAGGCTGTTTTCGAAGATTTTGTTATGAGTTGAGCGATGCTATACAGCCAATACCATTAAAGTTTGAATTTGTTTAGCTGAGTACGAACCACTGACATCAAAACAGAACCTTCTTCCATCGCTTTATTGCCTAAATGACTTGTGACCCGTCATATTGTAAGAAGCTTGACATGACTGAAGCTTGATATCGTAAAACGCGGGAATCAAACGACTTAAGATCCTGGTGACACATCAGCTAAACAGTAAAAATAGATGAGGAAAAAGCTGCATCATTTACGCCATGTACATCTTCTCCAGAATTGCAAGTGATCTCGACAGGTCATTAAAGGTAGTATGCGCTTCAAAAATTAAAGTGAAAGACCTCAACTTTTTTTGTTCGGACATCCCTAAACGAAACTATCAGCCATTCTCTCACCAAATCAGGGGTCACAGTGCAAAGTTGGGCGCTGGAGTACAAATTACCTCAAGTTTACCGATTTTTGAAATTCCAAATGGCCACCATCCGTATGTTACCTCCATTGGGAAAATAAAATTTTTGATCTTCGAAGGACTAAGAATGTGAAAGTGTTTCTTGCTCCAGGAGCTTTAAATGGACACACAAAAGCGGTAGATCAGAAAAGAATTGTAAAAATTTGAGAGTCCGAATAGCTGTCCCCGAGGCTTCTATCGGACCAATGTGACGTTAACCAAATCTATATACGGTCAAAAACAAATGATCCCGTCAATGTTTTTTTAATCCCTGGAGATGCTAAGTGGCCGTTTGCTTCTTTGTCCAGACATCCAGTAAATATGAACAAGACTCAAAAAACCCCAAAACATTGCATACTGCCAATGCATTAAATTCATCAAATTTCACCGTCATGTTTAAAAACCCATTTCTTCGATGTCTGATTGTTTGATCATTTGTTCAATGCCAACCATTAGGGTAACATGGTCAACAACCTGACAGTGTTTATTGTAAGTTGATATGTATAACGACCATATTAGGTCAACAGCCCAGATCTGCTAATTGCAAGCTGATATTAATAGCTATGTCAATTTTGGATGACATTGCTCATAGCTAATAGAAAATGTGCTGATATCATAATTTTGCCCCTTCAATCTGGAAAAATTCAGATATATATATATATATATATATATATATATATATATATATATATATATATATATATACACCATTGCAAAAGCAAGTACGCTGTATGCCATACGTCGTCACCTGATTCCTGCGTTTTGCACTGGCCATTCACCGCTGATAATCTACCATTGATACATACCATACATACCAGTCAGCGGAGAAGACCATTGCCTGATCGGAAAAATGTATGCAATTTGAATGAGAAAGAACTCATAGCAGTCTGATTACAACGTACCATTTCTTTATGTTTACACTGTCTTGAAAAGAATTCATATAATATTGCTTTGGTAAATTACTTTCAAGGGATTCATCTGATCACATTTTGAAGACACCATCGTTGATTGCATCACATGTAATTCCGAGAGAAAACATCGATTGCCTAGCAACGCTGATAAATCTTATCAGTTTCATTGGTCTGTCAACGTACATACGTTCCCCACAGTGACACTTAATTGTGACGTATAAGGTCTTATGAATTAAAGTTTTAAGGTAGTGCGTGATTCTCAACTATGCATTTGTCTTTCAGGGAAACTGTTTTTCATTGTATTCAATAATCAAAATATAAATCAAGGACGCAGCAATAGCAATATTTGAAATTCAAAATGGCGACTATAACCTTTGTTACACTCTATGGTGGAAAGTAAAATTTTCGATATTCACAGTAACGAGGTGGAGAAATATAAGTATAATAAGTCCATTCTCAGAAGAATTGCAAAAATTAGAATGTCCGGAAAACTGCTCTGGAGGCGCACTCTACATGAGTAATCAGGGAAATTGAAAAATCCGATCACTAATTTAAGTAACCGGTTTTAAAGTGCATGCACTAATTTCCTAAACTAAAAATCGATGTATATGAAACAGAATAAACATTTTAGCAATAAACTACGGTGACGGCGAATACCACGCAATATTGATCAGTTCACTCCATGTATACGCCAGCGATATCAATGCATAGGAGTCAAACCGAGAAGATACATTTTGCAGACGTGGTTTATGGCCATTAAAATGTCACAGTATATTAGAATGCTAAATGTTAAAGGCATACAGTCGTCGGAACTGCGCTCAAAGGTCGTACGGGACCCATGCGACCAATGTAAACACTGTATCCAAGTTACGATGGTGATTGATGAAAGTTAAAACATGTCTGTCATAATCAACATCGTATAATTTAAATGTTACAGCTATGATGAGGAGATACAATAGGATATCGTGCACGAAAAACATTATTTGTAAACAAGAAACTCGCACAGGCGCAGTTCCGACGACGGTTTCCCTTTAATAACGGACTTTTCCTAACTGAGACTTCGCCATGTTCAAACTATGCTATGTTGCGAAAATAGCACTGTTATTTTCAGGCCCCGACCAATTAGATAGCAGATAGCTATATTTTCGTACACTCATAAAATATAATATGATATATACTTGAATGCGTTAATCTACTACAGATATTTTAATGGCATAAGGCAAGCAATCATGAAGAACGTTCATTGGTCATGGTTCATTGAAGTCGGAGTTAATTTTCATTGGTCCAGTCTAGTGATATTTCGATTGTAGTTTTGTAAGTTCGAAGTTCTAAAATTTGTAGTTTTCTCATACAATTTGCTCGCTGCCACGTGTATTTTTACAGCATCAAGATAAACGTACCAATCTGTCTGCCATCGTGGACTCTTTCATCCGTGGCTTAATTATATCGCAGATATGCACAGAATACCAGATGTCAAAACGAAAGGGATCAATTACTTTTGCCGCCACTTCGGCGTATGTAGGGCTTCCTTTGCTGCCCTACGGATTCTAGTATTTCTGTCCATTAAAGTCTACATGAGCATATGGATTTTATGAATATTTCATTTCTTTTTTCGCGAAAAAATGCGTCTGTTTCATTTCAAAATTAAATTTCTCAGATGAAAAGGTCTTAATAAATCAAGTTTCACAGCGCTCATCTTACGCGCAATCAATTACGCAGTTTGTAACTTTCCTTTGTACGGTGGATGGGTGCGATATGCCAAGCGATCAATTTCTCTCTACGCGCAAGATAAATAAAAAGGAGAAGACATGAGCCATAAATGTTTAACAGAGATATGACAGATAATGAAACTATATCGATATCTTTACCATTCCATCGGATCACTCCTAATTGGGCCGTATATCATATGATGGCGCGGTTCTAACCATTTCGTCATTTCTGAAGTAAGGTTACTGGGTCATCTTTTGTCATTCAAAGACATTCCTCTACGCGTACATATTAAAATGATAACGTAAAACTAGGGGAGAAGAAATGTCTGAAATGACTGAATTGATGAAGAGAAATGCATATTGCACAACCCGCGGTGTAATTGCCTGTCTTAATCATCTCACCGCTCCTATTTTCATGAACGTACATCAATCATCAACTCCGAACATGGGAATAAAACGAAAACTTTCAATTGCATTTTATTGAATTTTACTTTCGACATAAATTTTAATTTGTTTCCTGGTGCCGGTAATTTAATGTTTTTGCATAACGCGCGGACTCTGAAAGACAATGGGAGTAAAGTATTCTTCAGCAAAGATTGGCCTCAGCTTTAGAACCATCATTTGTGAGTTGCATAATGCCAAAAACTCGATTAGTTGAATAGCGTTTGATGTTGTATCCGTTATTTTTTATCCCATTTCAAAGTACCGTTGCTCTACTCGTAAAATCGAGTCAAAAATACTCCACCTTGTTTTCAACGAGTCAATACATCCTACAAGTGTGTATTGTCATATTTTATCGTTGACAACTGACGTCTAGTCCGCACCAGAATTTTATTAGGTAATGATAATACCAAATACCAATGATAATACCAAAGTTTATGCATTACCGTTTGCAGGGGATCATTTTAAAGCTCGTTGAGAAAGACAATTTTTCACCGACTTAGCTTTTTTCGAAAATCGAAAATTTTATTTTCCCGCCACAGAGATGACGGCCATTTTGAATTTCAAACATCCGGAAAAGTTAGTGAAATTTGTTTCTCTAGCGGCATACTTTGGTCGATGACCCCTGATTTCTCTTCCTGATTTAGGAAAAGAATGGTTTGAAGTTTCATGAAAGAAATTTTAAGCAAAAGTCTTTTAATTTTGAGGCACGTCCTACCTTGATAAATACAACTAGTCAGCAGTGGCTGACTAAAAAGAGAACCTGCAACTATTAAAAGAATACCAGAAGAAGTTCCAATGCTGATCTGAAATTCATTCGAAAGCCAAAATTGTTCTAGTGACGACCATATTCAACAACTCACATGCTCATATCAGAGAGAAAAAGACGTAAGGACCTCTGGTCATAAAAGCAAGAGGGGATGTTAAGTGTTGAAAAGGAAAGGGCATCATCCCCTATACATGTGACACCCTTCTTATATCAATCTGCAGGTCATTAAAGGAGGTTGTCAAATTTCAAAGATATTCTGTCAATGATATAACCACCATATGCCATATTTAGTGTCTCACGATATCAACAAAGAGGCAAAATGAAGAAACTACCCGTTATTTTTAAGTTTGCAGCAGAGAAGTTGGTGCCTTTATTAAGAAGTACAGCATATGTATTACATACCATGGCAATGTAAGATGAGCTGGTAAATGTCCAAGTTACTATAATATACTGGCTAAGCTGGTTCATTGCTGCTGCAATGATGGACACTCGTGACGGTTAAGTCGAAATGTCCCTTTTATCGTATGACACTGGTAGGTAGGTAGGTATGGGAGCTATCTGATTTATTATCAATAATACCTTGATAAGAAGTAGAAACATTAAATTTTATAGAAACATCTAACATGAAGCTCAAATTGAAAATTAATTTTCAACGATTACACATCAAACATACACATGTATGTAAACAAACAAACAAACAAACAAACAAACAAAAAAGACAATATTATACTGGATAATTAGATCGGAAGTTAATACGGAGAGACACGCCATGATAGAAAGCCAGTTGTGTTATAATGGCGTAAGGGATTCAATGATTCATGTTTTTGAATTGTTAGTATTAATTGATTTAGTTTTTTTTAGTTACCTGCCCTGTGTCTGTAAGAGCATGTATAGACTGGGAAGCTGGCGGCGATACTGGACCACAGAACACGGCGGAAGGAGAGTGAGCAGAACCATCGAAAAGTTGCCACTGATTGACTGAATAATTCTGAATATAAATGCAGGCGACCGATTGTACGTTGTCACTGATTGACACAACAAGGAAATTTCCTTGCATTGATTCTGCTTAGCCATCGGTAGGTTTATCGGACCGGCTGAACATAAAAGTGTTCTGTGAAATTGAACGTGTAAATATCTGTGAATACTTGTGGAAATGGCGATTGTCAGACACTTGAATACATTCACATGCAACATTTTCACTTGACGACACTCATTCAAACTCATGAGTACTTTTAGTAATACGACGATGACGTCATTTCTTTAAACCTGTTCAATGACTGCGCATGAATTTATACCCTCCTGAATTGGCGGAAACCATTGAATCTGCCTTAAAACGTTTTTTAAGGTAAACCATGTCAAGATTGGATTAAGGCAGCTTTTACACCAATTGGCATGTACACTCGAATGTATATAAGTAGAATGCATGGAAGGATATCGATTTCAGGAGAATCACCTGATCACGTTTTTTGAGACGCCGTCGCCAGTAACATCCTATAGGTAATGTGGAACCAGTACTTGATACTCAAAACGCTGTTAAACTGTAAGTGGGTAATTAGGAAAATGGAAAAGTCAGTTCACGAGTGCAAAGTACGTACACAAAGTGCGTTTAAAGTATTTCCTCACAAACCGATTTCCTTGACTTTAAGTCCTCGCGTGTTACAGATACAAAGTATTGCGATTTAAATACGAACGTATTGGCCATGATTCATTGAATGCACGACTTGATTTTTCTGCTGTCTTTGATTCTGTCTCCTTTTCTTTGTCTTTTTTAAAGTCGCATCCCTAAAACCGGTTTGTTACAGCATTTAACTCGCAAGTGGATCTGCGTGTGCAGACGCCGTGAGCAATGTACTCGCCTGTCTGCCTGTGATAATGTCAGCGCACTAATCATGTCGCAGACACGCACAATACCGTATGTCAAAGCAGTTGAGATCAGGGCCTTCTTCCCTCACTCCGACTTCTGTTGGCTTCCACAGCGGCATCATAGATTCTAACCATTTTGATAAACTAAATTCGGAAATGCCATACGGAATTCTGAATATTTTATTTTTGTCGCTTGCAAAACGCGTCTGTTTCACCTGAAAACTCTCCTGATAAATAAGCCAGGTTTAATGCATTTCAGAGAGTCACCTCACGTGCTGTAAATAATGTAAATTGTAATTTTCGGTCGGTTTTGAATAGTTACCACACACAAAACGGCCAATCGTTATTTTCAAAGTGAATTATTAGCCATTTGTCCTTCCAGGAAATATGACAGATAATGGCACAATATTGAGATCTCCATCATTCGACCAGCATTTGCTGAATATCACCATACAAGGCTTCAAGTCATGGTCCAGACATTTAAAAGTTTCTGAGGCTAGCAAGTAAGAGTTTTCCTTTGTCATCCAAAGGCTACACGTATCAAAATATAGTAATTCTGGTATATATCTAGACTAGTGTCTTCAGTCTACCTTAACTTATATAACAGTTTAGGGAGTAAAATTGAACAATAAAAAAGTGAAATTTTGTATAATTATCACATTCTTCTGATTTTAATCAACGGTTATCAAGTATTTAGAAACTTTTTTATTTCTTTTTTATTATAAATTTTCTTCCGCCACACATTTTCATTCGTTTTTACAATCCAGGAAACCACGCACAGTCGTGTATGTGGATTTGCAAAGCCCACAAATAAGACTGTGTTCTGTGACATGTATAGCTGGGGAACCGTGACTTGCATCGCTATGTGATCTCTCACAGTCAGCCCGGTCTCGCCGATGGCGTAGTAGTACAAGAGGAACTGGTCCCAGGTGAACATAAACAATTTAGCGGGGGTATCGCGTTATAAGAGAATATACGGGAGTGTATCGCTTTGGAATGAACCAGCTCAACTATGATTTGCAGACGCCATCGCCAGAGGAACATCCTAGATAATTTAGAAGCAGGTTTTTTCTTAGAAACGCTGATACAGTTTGTTGGTTTCATTAGTCTGTTAAGGTAGGCTTTCCTCCACCGCACTCAACAACATAAAACACTTTTAAGTGGCACTTAATGTGAATCGCCAAGGAAATGTAAAAGGCCATTCAATAGAGCAAGGTAAAGTACATGACCCTTTAAAGCTTTTCCCTGCCCTTTTTCAACTCCCTGACTTTTGGGTGAAAAGCTGCAAGTTTTGAAGATATCATTAAATCTGTTAGGGAAAGCAAGTTAATGTGAATCCCTTTAGCAGCGTGAGATATTATTGTTGAACGAATTCTAGTTCATACTGAAGTTCGGTCAACGATAACGCTGGAGAGACTGTGTTGACGAGATGAAAACTAGGCATTTGGACATGGATTTGGTAGTTGGACAAGAGACGACATTTTACAAACATTACATCAAAAGTTACATATTATGGAGATTTGACCCAACTTCAAATACACAGATAAGGTTTTAAATAACAAAGTATATCGAACTCAGAACCAGACAACTTGACATTTGCTCGTATGAGAAAAACATATATGCCGTATGAAAGTGAATCGTCATCGTAATTCAGTGAAATACAAATTGATATTTGTTTTCGATGGTCGCTGAGTCTAGTGTCCTTTTTATATTCTCTTTAATTTGTAAGTTGACAGTTTTAAAATATGATTTTCTAATATCATTTCACTCGCAGGTAGACGCGTGTCTTCAGCTCCGTGAGAAAAGCACTCGCTGGCGTGTCTGTGCCTCTGTCAGCGGATTAAACTATACAAAAACACGCATAATACCATATGGCAAAACAGCAGAGGTCAGGGACGACACACAGCTTTGCATCGTATATTTGCTTCCATTTTCACTCTGCACAGACCCTAACGTTTTCCGTCCGTCAGAATTGTGAAAGAACGTACGGATTGTAATGTTTTCACCTTTGTTCGATAGAAAAGGCATCGGTTTCACTTCTGGATAGCACTCGCTTGATCAATACGCCATTCCAGAGAATCTTTTTACACATCGTAAATAAAATACACTTTAACTTTTCTCTGATGTTGAATTCAGCCAAACATCCAAAATGATGGATCATGCTCAGTGTTTAATATAATAGAATGGAAAGCTTACCATATTAGTATTACGCAGAAATAAAAAAAATAACGGTGTTATACCGATACCTCCATCATTCCATCGGCGTACTCTGAATTAGACATATATCATGTTGTGGTGTGGTTCTTGCCATTTCATGGTTTATGAGGCAGGGTTTAGGGTACTAGGGTCGCCGCTTTACAATCATAGGCACGAATCAAAAGATACCAGTTTTAATCTTAAAAAAAAACTTTGTCAATGAATTCCAATGGAGAATCTGTAATAAACCGAGGACGGAATAAATCATCTAATCATCATTCTGTTTCATTGGCGTTTTCATCATCAAAGCAAAAAAACAGGGCTATGGAACTAAATCCTTGCGAAATTTTCCGACGCAATACCTTTTCATTTCTTCATGATGCCAAGGAAAAAAGGTGCAGATCAGTGCAGATCCACATATCGGTATATTTTGATGTAAATCCAAAGATTAAATGGACAATAGCAGAGGCAATCGGCAATATTTTTATAGTTTTTGTTCTGGTTTATGCTTTTATCTGTCTTCTGAATCATATTTTAATAAAAATTTACCAACCCAAAGGATTATATGCAATTTACGATTGACTGTAGTCCTGGATAGTATTCAGTTAGGTATTAAATACACACAGATTATGTTGACAATTTTAACACTAGTGTAGGCATTCCGTCAAGATTTTGGAACAAACGAGCAGCCATAACTCTGAAAAAAAGGGCAATGAAAAAGAAAAAAAATGGTTTTACTGGCGCAGTCCCGGACATAAAAGGACTGGTTTACATCTGTTGGGAAGCTAGGAGGTCGTTCAAGTTTTCCTTGGATGACCTTCGGCAGCCAGTTTGGCCTAAAAGATTTCATCTTATTTATGCTCAGTGGTTGACCTGATAGCAACATTTTCACTCAGCTCAGCCAGATTCAGTGCAGACCTACACTTCAAACATACAAATGGTATGCAACGACGCATTAACAGCACTGTGAACGACAAGATTTGTTTGACATTGTAAACAGGTCTTGCTATTGGCTTCAATCAGATTATTATAGTTGGCACAGATCTCAGAGCACCTGTACAACTAGCTATATCTTTTGGTTTGATTTCCAGTATTGCTGATCTGTGTGTATCAAATACAATTTCTTAGCTTACTCCATTAGTCATGCCGAAACACCAAACGTTCAACATTCCATCATAGCTAGCCCTGCGAGTGTGTTCAACATAAAATGTTTTTGATACATTATTTCTTGTCCAAACTAGGATTTAGTTTCTCAACGTGTACGTTGCATATGATACACGATTAGTGTACAAAACATTGGCAAGTACTTATCAAAATACCACAGGGGAAGAAGGAGACAATTAACTTGTTTTCTACAACCAAAATAATGAGAACATCGCAAAAAGTCACAGACATGGGTGTACACGCAACGAGCACAGGTCACCATATTACCATAGTATACGCCGATGTATCCGACAACACAACGTGCCGTATGCCAAGGCTAGACTGCTGTGCGATAAATATGTAAAAGTGGAGATGTGACGCTGGGCATATATTTAGACTTTTATGATCAGTATATTCGACGTCCCCCTGTCTCAATATTATCGTTGAATCACAATCATCTCTTTCTTGCCTTAAATCTAAAACTTTCCTCTTGCTGTGCCGTAATCAGAGATACAATTATGAATTTAAATGGTGAAAATATAATAAATGCAATGTAATGTATATATTTTTAAAGGAAAAACAGGGTCTTTGTATTCAAACGTAAGTGTATAAAGTCAGCGTTATGAAGTATCATACAAAATTGATTTCAAACGTTTTCACAGGAACTTACGCATGAAACGTTTGAGCATGGAAACTTTGGATATTAATCATTCCCATAAAACATAAGACAATTGCGAGCTGTGGGCTCGTTATGTTCAAGATTGTGAGCGATATAGAAGTTCCATAGTGATCGAAATGGCAATACGCTGTCATCGCTCGAGATCTGGAAGCTTTCAAATTGGTACAAGCAATCCATTAGAAAGGGTGAGAAAGCGTTCTGTGTCAAAACGCCAGGGAAGGACTGTGTAAAATGAATTAAAAATCAGTGGTAAATAAAATAAACTGGATGTAAAATGAACTGAGGGTCTCTCAGGGTACAGTAACTTAACTTTGAGATGATCACATTTAGACTCTGGAATGAATAAATACCAGAAAAGAAGCGACTATAGTATATTGACATAAGCTAAGAGATATTGGCATTAAATTTCTGACAGGCATAACGGAATAAAATGGAGTTTCTGAATTGTTCGTGTTATGAAATAAGTTTCTTCGCTATTTTTTCGCCTTCTTTAAATCAAGAAATAAATATTTTGCTACTTTTTTTTCGAAATCTGAAGTTGTTTTCTGCATCATCTTGATGTTTTTCATGTCAGAATCCCACTAATCATTTTTCGATAGTCTTTTCTTTGTGGTATCCCTCTCATAAAACACCCAAGCGTCTGATAATACCACGAGATTTTTACCAGATCACGACATAAATACAAGAGCGATAGCAAATCAAGTCCAAAGATTCAGTGAACTGGCCAAGACCGACTATCATATATACCCGTTGCTTGGGTAGCTTATTGAAATTACATTATCAAAGTGTAAAAAGGGCCTTTTCCCTGAGTGAGAGCTCGCGCGTGTAACTGTTTCAACTGTACTGTATCGTGAATATGGCGCCGCTACGTTCACGTCTTGACAATCAGTCCTCTTTACTTTCGCTATTATAATATACTGGTATAATGTAATTTTTGATACCAAAGACATCACGTTATAAGGATTTAATTCACTAAGTCTTGCATTTTAATACAGTATAAAGCATATAACTAAATAATGTGTAACAACAACAAAAAAACATGGTCCTTTTCTCATGATTGTTCTCGTGTTTGAAATTTCAAATAGTCCATATTCCCACTAAAAGTTTAAAAAATCCCAACAAACTGAACAAGAAACCTTGGATGCAGTTTGCATACCATTGGACTAGCATCCATGTTACAATTAGATTTATAAAAGGTACAGGTCTTTGTAATTTGATGTTAGCAGACCTTATTCTTGATATCATTTTGAAGAAAGTTTGCTAACCGTTAAGGGTATACATTGTACTTGGATCTTTAAAATTACAATCATCACTGGCAACTTTGGAAGTACCTCTTGTAACATCATCGACATGCAAATAAGGTAAGATAAGATGACTGCAGTAAATATATTCAAAGTAAATGTAACTTTCAAAGCCAACGCACTCCAGAGAAATGGTGTGAAAAACAGCCTTTGGAATGTTTTAAAACCAAATGATTCTTGAGACACATCATCGGGGTTAATTTGCAATTTTGCTTCTTTCTTATCGTCAGACTTTTATTTTTCACCATTTTTAAATTTCTATATGACAGTGATAGATGTACAAATTTAGTGGCAATGATAGGCTTATCAACTCGTTTAAAATTGTACACATGTTGCTCGAAGAATTCGTCCACTCTTACACTTAATACGTAATACTCGTCATAGAGGGCGCCATGTCAGTCAGGCAGAGCTTTGCTTTGCATCCACTCGTTGGTACGCCTCGCAATCGTTTTCGCGCGTCACGAGCAAAAATATTATTATGAAATATTATAAAGTGTTTGGTACAATGATATTACCAGTTTTGACGTACGGGCACAGAAAGTTGGAGTTATCGCATGTACAGTGTTGCTGAATGAATGAATACAGCTCTGATATTATAAACCGTTCATGGGAGTGAAGTCGTCGACAGCGGATGCTTCTGTTTTGGGGAACGGTGGTAGAGTTCCAATATATATTCATTCACACATATAACAAGAAAGTTTTGTCTTATTCGGTATAGGCTCCTGGAAGTACTTCCAAACAGAGGGGGTCAGAGTGGTGAAACACGAGATTGCTATGGAATTTGATAACAACAAGAAAGAATGTTCGGCAACTTTCATGTCAAATATCTGTTTTGTAAACATGGTTTTGGAGAAGTGTGGTTTCGCATGGCAAGGCCCTGGAGATTTTGATATCTTCATAAATCTTTCAATGACCACAGAACACTAGATATTTTCAAATAAAGCTGGTGTTCAAAAGTATGTAGTAGGAACAACCTTCGGAGCTATGGCCAGTAGTTGGTAAAAATGCATGTTTCACATTGTTGAAGCTATCGTGCTATGGGGAGTTGTATGCCATTGTACATTATAGAACCCAAACGTGTAAGGCAAACGTGCATGACTAAACACTGTAAAAGTCTGCACGTTAGACATTTTAGACACGTTAGGTCCGTACACGTTAGGTTTGCACGATACACGATAGGTTAGCATGATTGGCATGGTAGATTTTGACCGATGTTGAAAACCTAAAATGACATACACGTTAGACATTTTAGACACGTTAGGTCCGTACACGTTAGGTGTGCACGATACGCGATAGGTTTGCATGATTGGCATGATAGATTTTGACTCATGTTGAGAACCTAAAATGACATACACGTTAGACATTTTAGACACGTTAGGTCCGTACACGTTAGGTTTGCACCATACACGATAGGTTTGCACGATTGGCATGATAGATTTTGACTCATGTGGAGAACCTAAAATGACATGCACGTTAGACATTTTAGACACGTTAGGTGCGTACACGTTAGGTTTGCACGTTACACGATAGGTTTGCACGATTGGCATGATAGATTTTGACCCATGTTGAGAACCTAAAATGCAAGCACGTTTGACATTTTAGACACGTTAGGTTCGTACACGTTAGGTCTGCACGATACAAGATAGGTTTGCACGATTGGCATGATAGAGTTAGACCTTGCCGTGTTTGTAGGCCATCAGGTGAATTTTGAGACATATCGTATAACGTGCCGACCTAAGATTTACGGAGCTAACGTGTCTGAAATGTCTAACGTGTATGTCATTTTAGGTTGTCCACGAGTCAAAATCTATCATGGCAATCATGCAAACCTATCGTGCACAGTGTATCGTGCATACCTAACGAGTACGGATCTAACGTGTCTAAAATGTCTAACATGTCTAACGTGTATGTCATTTTAGGGTCTCCAGATAAGTTGAATGGTACAGTCATGATATACACGTTAGACATTTTAGACACGTTAGGTCCGTACACGTTAGGTTTGCACGATACACGATAGGTTTGCACGATTGGCATGATAGATTTTGACTCATGTGGAGAACCTAAAATGACATACACGTTAGACATTTTAGACACGTTAGGTCCGTACACATTAGGTTTGCACGATACACGATAGGTTTGCACGATTGGCATGATAGATTTTGACTCATGTGGAGAACCTAAAATGACATACACGTTAGACATTTTAGACACGTTAGGTCCGTACACATTAGGTTTGCACGATACACGATAAGTTTGCACGATTGGCATGATAGATTTTGACTCATGTGGAGAACCTAAAATAACATAGGCCTACACGGTAGACATTTTAGACACGTTAGGACGTTAGGTCTGCACGATACAAGATAGGTTTGCACGATTGGCATGATAGAGTTAGACCTCACCGTGTTTGTAGGTCATCAGGTGAATCTTGAGACATATCGTATAACGTGCCGACCTAAGATTTACGGAGCAAACGTGTCTAAAATGTCTAATGTGTATGTCATTTTAGGTTGTCCACGAGTCAAAATCTATCATGGCAATCATGCAAACCTATCGTGTATCGTGCATACTTAATGAGTACGGATCTAACGTGTCAAAAATGTCTAACGTTTATGTCATTTTAGGGTCTCCAGATAAGTTGAATGGTACAGTCATGATATGCACGTTAGACATTTTAGACACGTTAGGTCATTTTAGGGTCTCCAGATAAGTTGAATGGTACAGTCATGATATGCACGTTAGACATTTTAGACACGTTAGGTCCGTACACATTAGGTTTGCACCATACACGATAAGTCTGCACGATTGGCATGACAGATTTTGACCCATGTGGAGAACCTAAAATGACATGCACTTTAGACACTTTAGACACGTTAGGTCCGTACACGTTAGGTTTGCACCATACACGATAGGTTTGCACGATTGGCATGATAGATTTTGACTCATGTGGAGAACCTAAAATGACATGCACATTAGACATTTTAGACACGTTAGGTCCGTACACGTTAGGTCGGCACGTTACACGATAGGTTTGCACGATTAGCATGATAGATTTTGACCCATGTTGAGAACCTAAAATGACATGCACGTTAGACATTTTAGACACGTTAGGTGCGTACACGTTAGGTCGGCACGTTACACGATAGGTTTGCACGATACACGATAGGTTTGCACGATTGGCATGATAGATATTGACTCCTGTGGAGAACCTAAAATGACATGCACGTTAGACATTTTAGACACGTTAGGTCCGTAGACGTTAGGTCTGCACGATACAAGATAGGTTTGCACGATTGGCATGATAGAGTTAGACCTTACCGTGTTTGTAGGCCATCAGGTGAATCTTGAGACATATCGTATAACGTGCCGACCTTAGATTCACGGAGCTAACGTGTCTAAAAAATGTCTAACGTGTATGTCATTTTAGGTTGTCCACCAGTCAAAATATATCATGCCAATCGTGCAAACTTATCGTGTAACGTGCTGAACCAACGTGTACGGACCTAACGTGTCTAAAATGTCTAACGTGTATGTCCAGATAAGTCGAATGGTACCACAGTCGTAGTCATGATATACACGTTAGATACTTTAGACACAATAGGTGCATCCATGTTTGGCGTGCACAATACACGATAGGTTTGCACGATTGGCATGATAGAATAGGACTTATTTGTACGCCCTAAAATGCTATACATGTTAGACATAGGTTCTTTATCGTTAGGTCTGCACGATACACGATAGGTTTGCACGTTTGGCATTTTAGACACGTTAGTTCCGACCTGACATACACGTTAGACATTTTAGAAACGATAGGTGCGGATGTGTTGGGTCTGCACGATACACGATAGGTTTGCAAGTTTGGCTTTTTTGGTCACGTTAGTTCCGACCTAACATGTCAAACATGCACTACTAAAATGTAAAAATGTCTAAAATGAAAAAATCCCGACTTCTGGCCATGGATGAACCTTCGCCCGTACTGTAATTTTAAGCTTTTATATCAAACCGAACATTATATATCTTTTCAAGCTTGTTGCTACGGTTTACGACAGGGCTATTGCCTGTCTTAAAAGTTCTGGCCGTTGACTAGAAGTATAAAAGGACATAGCCGAGGGAATTGTTTTTGAAGAAAGAGCATGCAAAATACGAGGGCGAATACCGTTCTATTTGTTTCTGTCCTTTGTACCAGAATTTAAGATATATATATTTACCCTATAGGTCATATTCGCAATCAACAGCCGAACATTTCATCCTCTGATGTGTTCCTGTAACAGTTCAGGTATTTCCAACTTTGCATCGTTTGTATGTAAAGCAGAGAAACTGAGAATGTTTTTACTTACTTCATGTGCTTTTTCTCTTGTAATCTATGTATCGTATCGGTTCCGTAAAGTTTCTATTTGGGCCGGAGGTCTTCAAGAGCAATAAAGATATATGCAATGTATCTTCAAAAAATATCATCTTGACATAAAGGGACAGGCTTTCGGAAAACTTAAAATCCGGTCATTACTTTATGGCAGACAGAAATTTGAATGCAAAGGAGAAACAGCATTCATTGATTGGAAAACACGTGCTGTCTTCCATATTCTTACAATGATTTTATTTTCCTCGTGGAGTGAATAAATGCAGTAGAACAGTTATCACATCCCAATAAATGCCCTGATTTCCATGTGGTGATGTGCAATCCGACAGAAGTTAGTCGTATATTGTTGTACGACAGAATTCAATCTTTATTCATAATATCTGGTAAAATATTACCGAAGTATCAAGGCTTTTCAAAGCATATCATCCACTCTTTCAATGTTCAACGATATTGAGGCTTTAATCTTGAAGACGATCTGACACTTTGTGAAGGGCACTGTGTACACAGAACAGTCTTTTCTTGAATCGGCAATTTCTCACTTGAAAACGATAAAAGTTTGAAATAGTTGTCTGGTCGATTAAGAAATAGGCTACCAGAGTTTTCGACGAATGTGATCAAGTTTCAACCAAGGAACTTCATTTGAAGCTGTTTTTATAGTGAAGATGGTTTTCAATTTCTGTTTTCGACCTTTTCGAACTTGGCAGTAGGCAATATGGCCAAGAAGTTCCTCAGAAGTAAATATGCTCTGAAGTGTATTTACCGATTTTTTTGCTTTTTTTTCTCTGACTAGAGAGAATGTATACTTTTAGACAAAGAATGACTACTAATATGACTGCTATATGTAAATGTCAGATTTGCGAAATAATAACTTCCAATATTATAAGTTCTATGTTCCTATTGAAATGAGCGGCAACTTCGGATATTATTCTGCGTGGCATGTTGCCAAGATCGGCCTAGTCGGATCGCTCCCTTTACAGCAACCCTTCCGAAGTACAGCCTTAGCATCCAGACGCTGTGCGACATCTGTCTTGAGGTCTGATGAGCACGCTTCCTTCCTTTTCATCGGTGAAGCTTTCAATCGTTCAATCATAGAAATCGGGGGTCACCGTGCAAAGTTTGGAATTAGAGAAACAAATTACGAAACATTTACCAATATTTGAAATTCAAAATGGCCGCCATACCTGTGTTACCTCCATGGAAAAATATAGTTTCAATTTTCGAAAAATCTAAGTTGGTGAACATTATTCTTGCTCCTAAAGCTTTAAAATGGTCCCGCAAAAAGCGTTTAATCATCAAATACAATTATAAAAATTTGAAAGATCCGAATATCTGTCCCTGAGGCGCATTCTAGCTTTACGGGGAAAAAATTATGATTTATAGACCTGTGAACCGAAGTATTGAGGCACCTTTGACAATTTAATACTAGTATCATACTGCAAAGGTGATAAATGATTGGTGACGTGGATTTACTTTAAAGGTATAGCACCACCGTCTCACTTACATGTATATGTAGGATACGAGAACGACAATATCTTGGCTGTCATCGCATCATATCTCGAAAGATTGCAAAACTGAAATATTGCTTTTCGTCGGCGCGTCGTGATGAAGTGACCGATTTTCGTGAGTACAAGGACGTTAGAGGAGCCCTGAAGGACAAATTACATATGACGGACCTGGTCATGCTGATGTTTCCGAGACAATATTGCAAGTCCTGTGCAATATTTGACAAGTCGGTAGTACGCATTTTCAAGAGCTTAGTCTCCAGTCAAATCGGAACTACGCCACACTTTAATTTTGTAACACTTCGTAGAACATAAACCGTACACGCAAACAGCACATGACAAAAGTTGGCAGTACGCATTTTCAAGAGCTTAGTCTCCAGTCAAATCGGAACTACGCCACACTTTAATTTTGTAACACTTCGTAGAACATAAACCGTACACGCAAACAACACATGACATAAATAACACCTTGGATTGTGACAAGTCGATATGGTTTGACGGAAAGAGCTCTGCTTCGCCTCTGTAACCTCACAAATGTAATAATCTCCACAAATGTAATATCAACCACAATTGTAATAAAATCAACCACAAATGTAATAAAATAGTCAACCATTAATGTAACAACCCGCAACCACAAATGTAATAAACAAATTAACCATAAATGTAATAAAACTCAACCATAAATGTAATAAACTTGAACTTGCATATGTGATCATTTGTTTATCAATGCCCTGAGTAAATAATAACTTTAATAAGATGGTTGACTATTTTATTGCATACTTTCCTGAAACTAGGTTTCCTTTCCGAAACACAGAATAGAATACTTTGAGAACGCTATCAGAAAACGGCGAGGTACTGATCAAACCGTTAGATAATGGAAGTGGAACAGCAGTTCTAGACACTGATAATTACATAATAAGGAAGCGTCAAAATAACTCGTCAACCAGTGATACCACACAAAGTTTATGACAGATTACTCAAAACCAATAACAGAGAAATATAAAACCTTATAACAGAAACTTACGACACAAAACATGTTGACGAGAACATATATTTCAATCTGGTTAAAAACAATACGAACACTACCTTGAACACAGTAGAACAAAATTAGACATCCTGGCATCCCTAGTAAAGGAACAAACTTCAAGTGAGACAACATAGGAATACAGACAATCTATCGATTATTCCACACAATTTATCTCCCCCACTCTGGAGTAGAGACTGCACTGACGTTCAGATTACGGCTGTGTCTAGCCATGGCCAATCAGTTCTGTACATAAAACAGGGAAACGTAAAATACACTTTCAAATATGCAAAACACACTGAACGCAAACAATTAAGAAATGAATAATGTGTGGAGTTGCTTTCCTTATTACATAGATCAATATTTACGGGCTAATTCCGCAATTGCGACGACAAAATAGATTTATTACATTTAGGGTTGACAAGTATTACATTTATGGGTGATTTTTTTATTACATTTATGGTTACCATTTATTACATTTGTGGTTGGTGTTTTTATTACATTTATGGTTGATTTTTGTTACATTTATGGGCGATATTACATTTATGGGTGCATTTTATTACAATTGTGGTTGATATTACATTTGTGGAGATTATTACATTTGTGGAGGTTACAGCCTCAACGTGTAAAGTGGCGTTGTTTAAGGTAGAATGCGTCCTGGGGCAGAGATCCAGGCTGTCAAAGTTTTCCAGTGCATTTCTTGTCTACCACTTGTAGGGCATCTTTTTGAAGCTCTTGGCAATTGGAGGAAAAACTGTATTTTTCCACGTACAGATCACACACGAATGGCGGCCACTTTGAATTTCAAATATCGGTAAATGTGTTAAGTAATTTCTTTCTATGGAACCAAACTTTGCGGGGTGACTTCCCTGGTTTTTATTCTTGATTAGGTATGAAGAGAATGGTTGAAGTTTCATTTAGGAAAGTTTGAGCGAACATTTGATTTTTTCACTTTCTAGGCGCACACTGCCTTAAAATCAAATACCCGCCGGGTAGCAGTTATACCTTAATTGCAAGCGTGGCCCTCACGTTGATATCCTAAATAATAAGTACACCTGGATTCACTCACATACATAGACACATACACAGATCATACATACACAGATCATACGTACATAAAGTACACAGACAACATCAACATTTTGGGTATTTTGTAAATTTTATTTCGGAGTCCATCGACCTGTAAAATGCAAATTTCCATGTACGATGAAATACACCATATTAACAATGAAAGTTTCATAAAACTCCACGAAAAGTACAATTCTCTGATGAACGCACTAATTGCACAGAATACTCGGTATGATCTTGCAGCAACACAAGTGCAATACAGAGTGAAAGCGATCTCTATTTTACTTTTCATTGAGGTATGGGTGTACTGTTATACACGGTCATGACGACCATGTGCATGATTTTCCTTTGTAAATACGTTATGATAAATTACGACAAGGTGTCCTGAAACATCAAGCGTGCACTGGAATGACAGAAAACATGCCTGCTTTCAGCACTTTCGTTGCTTTATTTAGCCCCTTCTGATATGTCGGCATTTCACGCAACAGCGCCAACAAGCGACGAAATAATGGAAGGCTAAAAACCCTTCATTAAAACGACAGGATTTTTACCAGTCTGGACAAAATCCTAAAATGACTGAAGCCCTCCCACCATAGCACCCTTTAGGGTAACCTTCGGGATTCTCAAGTCGTCAATGAATGACAAAATTGTGTCATATCTCAGAATTCCCTGAGATCATCTTAACATTATTGTAAATTGTTTGAAGACCCTAGTCGGTCTGCAAGCAAACTCTTTTGCAAAATGACAAACATCAAACATATAGACATCACTTTCCACACATTTTACAGCTGATCAGTAACGCTATCCATTGCAATGAAATGTCAAGTTTGCTGTGGTACCCAAAGAGTACTGTTAAAAACTCTCAATGGCATCAATGTTTATGCAGCGAAAATGTGGTGGAAAACCATGCCTTATGTTCGATATTTCCATATCTTTGTTAGTTTATTAAAAACACAAATACTTCCCAGAGGAAGGTGACCATTGATCTCAACATTTTAAACTCACTGTGGGCAATCACAGATATTTGTTCTGCCTTTGCAGTTTAGTATACCACTGAACCAGCTTTTGAAAGAAGTAATACCCAAAAAATGTACGGCAAAAACAAATGTTTTTTTTTCTTTTAGTTTTCTCTTGAACTACAAAGAAGTGTGAAAAAAGACAAACAAATTACTTCCTTCAACTAAATTTCAGCGTTTCCTTTTCATGTAGGATGCACACACAATGATTCAAATCCAAAGATCTCAGGTCTATAACTTGTTGCCAAGCCTCTTACAAGTGTACTCATTTGTAAAAAGAGACAATGTTCAAAATAAATATTGTTTTAAAAGAAGTGAACTTGAAGAAAACAAGTGAAGGCAGATACATAACTTTACTCACTTTTTCCCCTTAATATCTTGAACTAAAAAAAACAAAACACCAAAACAAGCCAGTGAAAACACTTATAAAGAGGTACTTAAAGACTTTCATAAAGTAACAGAAAATTACATAGAGAAAAGAACGCTAGGTGCAATTGTTTTTACGTTATTAACATCTTATTTACACACGTTCTACACTGCATCAGATGATGCAAACAACTCATGATCAAAACAGACACTTATCAAGACGATATGATTTGAACAGAACTACAAAGAACATAGAATATAAAGAAGAAAGAAGTTTTTTAAGTACTGTTAAGGGCAACAGTAAGTTGTTGTGCGATCTTTGGTTTCATCAGTCAGTCACAGACACTCTGTAAGAAGCTGTAGACATTCAACATTAGCCATGTTTTTCAAAGGAATAATTCTCTTGACAAAATACATCAATGTCAAAACAGACTAGATACGTCACAACACGATGACAAAATCTACGGTACATCCATGCAGACGTTCACTGCAAAAAATCTCTTCGTAGAAACCTCTGTGACAACTAGTAGTCTGGAGAGTGGAACATGTCTTGATACTGACGACTGACCACGCAGTGCACAACAGATCAT